>NW_026852953.1:0-92395 GCF_026571515.1 Ruditapes philippinarum
TAAACGGAAATGACGTCCATTACTTTTAAGAATTACTTAAATAACATCATAGAAGAAACATGCGATGTTCAGTGGGTTTTTTCTACGTTAATTTTTTAGTTTTTTAGCAATAAATATAGATGACTTACTTCGCTTTTCTACCGTGCGCCGGGTGCCGTGTATGTGCGTATTTAAAAGCAATATAAAATAATTATTTATTGACACAATTAACTGTTCCTTTCAAAATGTGTTATTAATATTCTAAAATGTATGCTGATAAATTTTCATTACAATACATGTTGACGTTTAAGAGATATTTAAAAAGTCTACGAATTTTTGGATAACCCCTCGTATATGTAACGTATGAACTGTAGCTTCTAATGGTTGTATTTAGTAAAACAAATATCTCATTTTATTCATTTTTTTATTTTCGTGGCACATTTTAAAATTTTTTAAGATATTTCACAGATTATTTTGCCAAGGGACTGTTTAAAACAGCTTATTTGATGACATATTTGCAGCATCAAATCATATATCCATTTTCTGTCGAGGCCTTTGATCGATTTGATGTAACATTTATTTATAAAGGTTTATTTATTCATTTGTTTTTGACTTGCTCCGTTTTATAGCGCCTGCTTTGTTAAAATGTTTTAATGTTTTTAACATGAAGGTTTCAACCAACTGTGAATGTCTGGATAGGTGGTGATATGAGAAAATTTGACAAACATTTTACAGTTGAAGGAAACGCTGATATTTATTTCGGTGTACCAAGCGTTCAAACAGTGAGTGTTCTTTTCAAATTTCATTATGTTTAAATTTTTGTTTACAGACCCATCCCATTAATGTAATTATTTCTCTTCCATATTATTATAATTTATGATAAGTTATACAATCACTTTCTATAGGTGTTTGTTTAAATTTACCCTTTCCCATCCCCGTACTTAAAAGTCCCCTTCCCCTGCGCCCTTCTACATTGTGTGTTTGTTAACCAATCTATTTTTTTTTATTTCTTTGTCGGCTTTTATGTATTTCTAAAGTGATAATCCTGTCTGAGCTCTGCCTTGTGCCCTGTCTTGTTTTTGTTTGGCGTCCTCCTGGCTGCACGCTGCTGCGTCTTTGTCATGTTGAGGTTTCATTTATTGAATGCCGCCTTTTCTTATTGATCTTGTTTATCATGTTTTTTTATCAAACAAATAGTACATCGATTTAAATAAGAAAAGTTTATGTCATGTGGATAATAGGTTAGTTAGTTGCTACGGCGGGCCAACTCAGAAAAGGTCATATGCGACTTTCTGGTGTGACTGGAGGAAGTCCTCAGGTACCCTTCCGTGCAAAAAGTCAGGTACAAACGGCACTTGGGTAGAACCACCGACCATCCGTAAGCTTATTGAACAACTTCAAGGTCACAATTGGAGGTCAAAGATTAACATAGTCTGTTACAATATATATATTGTGTCTCCTTAACTTTTTCATAAAAAAAGGATTTTGTAAATACTTCCCACAAATAGTCACTATAATAAAACGATGTGTCATGCGCAACACCTGCATCACTACCATCAAGTTCAAGGTCACATTTAGAGGGCAAAAGTTAACATAGTCTGTTTTAGGGTCTATTTTGTGTCCGATGTAGAACTTCTTCAGAATTTTGAAATAATTAGGCACAAAAAATAAGACGAAATGTCAAGTACAACACCTGCACCCCTACCTCCAAGGACAAGATCACACTTAGAAGTCAAAGGTTAACAGAGTATGTTATATGGTATATTTTGTGTCCCGTCCGTAACTTCTTCATAGACCAAGGGATTTTGAAAATACTTGGCACAAAAAGTCACAATGATAAGATGATATGTCATGCGTAATACATGTGTCCCTACCTACAAGGTCAAGGTCACACGTAGAGGTCAACGATTTACATAGTCTGTTATTTGGTATATTTTGTGTCCATTCCATAACTTATCCATAGGTTAAGGGATTTTAAAAATACTTTGCACAAGTTATCACAACAATAGGACGCAAAGGCGCAAAACATGAGTCCCTACCTCCAAGGTCACACTTAAAGGTCAAAGATTAACATAGTCTGTTATAGTCTGTTATAGGGTGTATTTTGTGTCCGATCTATAACTTCTTCATAGTTCAAGGTATTTTAAAAATACTTGGCACAAATCGTTACAATAATAAGACAATATGTCACGCACAACACCTGCACCCCTGCCTCCAATGTCAATGTCACACTTAGAGGTCAAAGCTTAACATGATAGATTTTTAAATTCGTGTTTCATTTTATTTCTTCAATGAATTTATTGTTGCATTTGCAGATCTAGCTTTGATCATAATTTTGGACTGAAATTCCTGATATCCATACCTCAGTCTTTTGAAATAGCACCATTTAATGTCCCCGAGGCGGGGGATGTTGGTAACTCTATCACAAATTCTTGATTAATACATATTTAGTTATCGATTCATTTTCTCTGTCAAGTATTTCGAAGATGAAATAATACATAGGTGACCAATTTGTCAGCGTATAGGCAAATTTTTATCTTATCCATCGTATTCATCTATTGGTAAGTTTGTAAATGTTAACATCAATGGATCAGCTTTTGTTTGTTTTGAT
This sequence comes from Ruditapes philippinarum, assembly GCF_026571515.1. Lineage (NCBI taxonomy): Eukaryota > Metazoa > Mollusca > Bivalvia > Venerida > Veneridae > Ruditapes > Ruditapes philippinarum. Next base: position 2,591 of record NW_026852953.1, read on the forward strand.
TGGTTAGTACGAGGGGTGATCAAGAATAACGTAGACTGGTTCAATCTCTTATTTATTGTTTGACAAACGTTCTTAAAACTTATATCACATAAAAGTACATTTTATCAACAAACAACATGCAATTTTGTTTTACAATATGTTTACATAATTCGGAATAACAAACCATGAAAATGTGTCACTATCGCGGTACCGACCAACATCGTCAATAAACTCTTGGCGTCAGCGACGTTGCAGCGTCGTAAGTGTTTAAGGAAAAGCGTGAACTAGGACATGAAATTCACTCTTTTTCGCAGTTCGAGCCAGAACAAGCAATGCAACGTTCATGCCTCTTAGGCCACTGAGTGAAGAATATATTCCTGTAAAACTCTGCTGGATACTGACGTATTAGGGTGTTTGTCGCTGACTGTGACTCCTCCAAATTCTCAAAGCACTGGCCCTTCAGCTGGTGTTTCAAATGTTTATACTTGATAAGCAAATATTAAGGAATTTTGTAAATTTATATAAGTTTTTGATACATTGTTTATAAATTTGAATTACGCAGCATGTTTGAAACAAATGTGTATCTGTGCATTTTATTGTTTATAACAATACGTCCGAAATCTCCGAATTTTTATATTCGAAACTAAATAGGTTGTAGAGTGATTAAAACAAAAGAACATAAGTTAATGCACATAAAATACCTTTCGAATGTTCAATTTCTTGGTGATAAGTGTGTACGTGGTTCCATAGCTCATCCCAGTTACTTCTGATATCTCTCGAACGGTCACTCTTGCGTCCTCCTTGATAATATCTTCAATTGACATCACATCTGACGGCTTGACACTCGACCTTCTTCCACGCCCCTCATCATCTTCAAGTGACTTCCGTCCTTCAGATAATCGCCAGAACCACTTAAAAACGAGTGCTCGAGAAACAGCATTCTCTCCTCTGGTCCTGTGCAGCTTTTAATATGTGTCTGTAGGCGTTTCACCTAATTCCATGCAGAACTTGGTAACGCGTTACTATAGTTACAATTATGCTAGTTACTCTGCTCTGAGTAATGCATGACTGATTTACAGCTCCTTGTAAATGGCAAAGAGATAGGTCACGACAGTGATATAAATAAAAATATTTTATATGGATCCGTTTTAAAGATATTTAACCAATCTACGTAATTCTTGATCACCCCTCGTACATTTTATCGAAATGATTGTTTTAATTTGCAGCTATTAACATCAATGTTTGTAGAAGAATGGACAGGAATTATTGACATTCAGCTATCTCTGTCACCTATTCTCCGATTTGATTTATTTGGCAAAGAACGTTCTGTGACCTTTCCATTGCTAACAGCTACTTTAAATGCATATATGTCTATCGGAGGTAAATTATTCAAGAGAATGCCAATCAGTAATAAAAAAATCAAATAAATTGAAATAATTGTTTACGTTTCACATATGTCTTCTGTTTCAGATTTAATTTTCTGTAATTTTTTTTTAAATTAATAAGATTAAAATGGTTAAACAGATTCAATTTCATAAGTGTAGTGTCTATATAAAGTAAAATATTGAATCCATTCCTCTTGAAGTACAGTACATGTCTGCTTAAGCATGTTCTTTATAAAAGTGTGTACCATAGATATTTCTAATTCTTAGGTTCAAGACGCAAATGGTGTGGTGATATTTCGAACCCAGAAGGACTATTCCTCTCAGTAATGTTAGAATTGAACCCATTTAAGGGAATACCTTTTCTAGAAGACTTCGTGTTTTCGTCAGTAAATCGTGTACATGTTTACATTAACACCGATCGAAAAGATATTCCTTTAGAGGGAATACAGTTTAGTATAGAAAACGATTTATTCGAACTTGACAATTTCCTAAACAAAACCATAGAAATACTGAATGAAGGATTGTTTAATACCGAACTAGCTGTTTCAAATACAATCAAAACAGTTGCTGTACAAATGAAATATACTTTAAACATAATGAAGGCAAAAACAAGCGTCCATTTAAATGATTTGTTTACTGGAGATTTTAGGGAGCTGATCAAAGATATTAATGATATTTGCAAAAATCTAGAAAATATAAGATCAGCACTTATTGTTTTAAAAGATGAAACTGAATTCATCATAAATGAAGCAAAAAATAATTTTATAAATCTATTAGAAGATCAAGTTAAAGTTTTGGCCGATAATATCAGAAATATAACGGATAATATATATGGTACTATATTATCTTCTGTTGGAAACTTCACAGGCTTTGGATTGAAATTCACTTCAGACTGGACTTTTTTGGGTTTAAAATTCATAGGATTCGACATCGAAATGTTTTATTCAAAGGGAGACATTTTTAGATGTAGCCGATTTGAAGCCGTGAAGAAGTTACTCGTTGGAGAAAATGCCATACGGTTTCTATTAAGATTGTCAGGCTCAGACGAGGAAAAAATAGAAAATAAAAAATTAGGTAGATTTCTTGGATATGAGAGAGGAATTGGTTTTGGCGTTGCATTATCGACAACGTCGTCAAATGTTCTCATGCAATTGCAGGCACATACACGAATGTTAGGTATAAAAAATACCGCAGATCTCTTTATTAGCGTCAATGGTCTGTATTTTTATTTAGAAGGAAACATCTGGGACACTTTCTTTGCTCAAATAGACGTTGAAGCGGAGGTTGGTACAGATTGGGATGAACTGACTTTTCATCTTCGCGGAAGATTTGTTGCGAAAGCCAGGAAACGCCGTGATTATATCACGAAAACTTCATTAGTACCACACCACTATCAGTATTCTCATAGACATCGTCGACAGGTACAAACTGAAAGTTCTTCTTTTCAAAGCAGTTATTTAGATGCTTTGAAGAGAGTCATCCAGATGATATCGGATGAATCTCAAAAACGGTTAACTCAAGTGCAAAGCTTGCTCACATTAGCACAAAATGGTTTCACTAAAGCACAAGATTGGTTAGACAAAAAGCAAAAAGACGTCAAAACTGCAAACGTTGTTTTCGACAATTCAGTAAAGAAACTTGAACAAAAAAAGAAAAATCTTGAAGATGCAAAGTTGCCTCTGAATGAAGCGATACAAAAATTGGAAAATACACAGCGAGATATCAATAATCTGTGTAAAATAATGACATGCAAAAGAATTTGCATACCTGGAATAAAATGTAGAGTTTGTTTTAAGAAACTTTGGTCTGGAAAGATACCTTATCCATGCTGCAAATTAACAAGTTGTATGATAAGTTTTCCAGATCTAATTTGCGAGCTGGCAAATATAGCATGCAAGACAATTCGAGCTGCAGCTTATATTGTACTAGAATTTTCAAAAATTTTTGTAAGAGCTGCAATGCTTGCATACGATGTTGCTAAAGCTGCTGTTTCAGTTGCCCAGTTCGTAGTAGATAAATCTCGTGTTGTTTTGGTTGTGGCAGAAGGAATTTTAGAATTAGCAAAAATTGGCCTGGATGTAGCAAAAGACGTTTTGGAGGCAGCAAAAATTGCTGTTGAAGCAGTTAAAATTGTCATCGGCACCGCCGCTGATGTTCTTCAGTTTGTCATAGAGTATGGCTTGAAAACTATTATAGATGTTAAAAACTGTGGATTTGATATTTCAATGTCAACGAAAGATCTTCCTGTATTTGAAGTTTCATGTGAAGTTAATGCTTTTAAGCTAGGCTGGACCAAAATAAGATTGAAAATAAATTTTAAAAACATACTTCAGAGTATTTGGCAGGCAGCACGGGCAACAATCGAAGCTGTAATTAATTACTTTGGCGGAATATTTTCTAATCGTAAGCGTAGAGATATAGAGTTTGATGCCTCCTCAAGGATGCATGTGCTGCTTCGTAAAATTCGAGAATCAGATGATATTAACAATACCCTAAATAACCTAGATGAAACGATTGATTTGAGTAAAAATATTAGTGGCTTTCGTGGATCGGAAGACAGTGATTCCGAGAGTAGAGTAGAATTATATAGGGAAAAATGTTTAACAATAACATTGATACAGAGCTTTATGCAAGACGCTTTTAATTCTTTGCAAGAAGTAGTAAATGATTCGAAAACTTACATTGGAGAAATTGATAATGTAAGGAGGCTGCTACAAGAGTTTAGCAGTATAACTGTTCCATCTCAAAATATGACGAGTGACAGTGTTGGGATAAGTAGAGAATATGCTGGTAAAGATTATAATATGACAGAGAATGACATTGACAAAGCAATTAATGATACAAAAACGGCAGCCGCTGAAGATCCATTGCTCATTGAAATTCAGTCGGCGGCAAATGTTTCAAGTAAAAGCGTCGATGATGAAATGAAATCTATTGAGACAATTGATTATCAAAATGCTTGGTTTACGTCGATGAAAAATATGACAAAGGATTATTTCAATGCATCCGAATGCGAAGATTTCCAGGACTGTATATTTTACGCTATTTCAAACTTGTATGTCCTTTACGAATCAGAGAACTTTCCAAACATATCGAACATTCAACAGTCAATTCTTGACCTTGAAAGGTTACTGATTGAAACATTTCAGAACGAATCTTCTTCTATAATTGAGACAGCATCGGCGTTTGAGAATGTTCTCTTTAACATTAACATGCTTGTTAGTATGAATTTATTTTGTTCAGAGGCTCCGAAGTTTGTAAAACAGCTTCACAACCAGACAGTTTTATACGGGAGTGATGTTACATTATTCTGTAATGCTACAGGCGATCCGGAACCAGATTTTATTTGGCTGAAGAATGATACGATTATCCCTGGAGAAAGTTGCAATATTTTGACCGTTTTTAACGTTACTCAAAAAGATTCTTACGACAAATACAATTGTTTTGCTGGGAATGTAGTGACTAATATCACCTCTTCTGATGCTTATTTAAGTGTTGTACTACAAGGTAAATACATCTTTCGTAATGTTTACAAATAACAAATCTTGATCATATAAAAAATGGTAATATGGTAATTTCATGTCCATTTTCAATAAAGCACCGATGTTTCATACCGTGTTTGCAATGGTTACAACTGATTAAAGTGTTAACACATCATAAGTTTATTCTGCACAAACACAATAATATTGTTTGTACAATTTCTTTCCCAATATTAGTACCAGCTAAAAGAATTTTTAAACATTTCAAATTGATTACTGTTTCATATTGTGAAATGTTAATTTTGTTTAACGTAACGAATGATACCGTTGTTCTGTATTAATACTTTACAATTATATCATACAGATGTAAATGAATGTAAACATGACGGACATAACTGTACACACTTATGTAATAACATGGTAGGGTCATACATGTGCTCCTGCTTTGAAGGATACTCTCTTAATGAAGATGGAATAACATGTTCAGGTAAATCAAACATCTATTATCAATCTTAATTTGTGAACATCAGCATTTTCTTATCGGGTGTTAGATATTAATAAACGATACAAAACACTTATTGGATGAATGTTTGTGTTTTTTTAAGTTACATCAGCAAATAATTTTGAACAACTGATAAAAAGTACTTCCTGATATTTACAGCTAATTCATCAATAAAACATATATCAGTAAATACATTAGATTAAATATGTTAACATTGAAAAAACTTGTAACAAATTATAATATATGGTTAAACATAAGTAACATTGGATATGATAAATACCTTATATTTTTATTAGACTGTATTTATTTGTAATATTTCATTTATCAATTTATTACTTTTCAAAAGATATTAATGAATGTAGTGCGGAAGAATGGCCTTCTGGTTGCAATCAAATCTGTAACAATACAGTAGGTTCATTCACCTGTTCCTGTAATGATGGGTTTTCTTTACAAGACGATAAGAAAACATGCATTGATAAGGATGAATGCCTGGCAGACAATGGTGGTTGTAATCACACATGTATCAACACGGATGGATCTTTTAACTGTTCATGTAAAGATGGATACAATCTACATCGAGACAACAGAACATGTGTCGATATTAATGAATGCCTTGTCAATAATGGTTGTGATCATATATGTAGCAACACTGATGGCTCTTTCAGATGTGTCTGTTACGATGGATATACTTTACATGACGATATGAGAACATGTGCCGATAACAATGAATGTTTCAATGACAATGGTGGTTGCAATCACACATGTAAAAACACGGATGGATCTTTTGCATGTATTTGTAACGATGGATATAGTATAAAAGTAGATATGAAAACATGTGTCGATATTGACGAATGTGTTGATGATAATGGTGGTTGCGATCAAACATGTAGCAACATTGATGGTTCGTTCATATGTTCTTGCACCGACGGTTATGTTTTACATGAAAACAACAAAACGTGTGACGATATTAATGAATGCCTAGTTAATAACGGGGGTTGCAGTCAAATATGTAGCAACATAAATGGTTCATTTACCTGTGTCTGTTACGAAGGATACAGTTTAAATGACGATATGGCAACATGTGTTGATAACAATGAATGCATTGCTTCCAACGGGGATTGCAGCCATATATGTAGCAACACGGAGGGCTCATTCAAATGTTCCTGTACCGTGGGATACCATTTACATTCTGACGAGAGAAACATGTGGTCGATTAAATGAATGGCCTTTTTAAACAAAGTGGGTGCAATCATAATATTAAAAAGGGAAAAAACCCCCCCCCCCCCCACCCCCCCCCCGGGGGGGCTGGGTTCATCTACCTGTTCCTGTAACGAAAAGGATTGATTTTTACCAAAAAAAAAAAAAAAAAAAAAAAAAAAAAAAAAAAAAATGGAAATGAGGGAACATGTGTCGATATTGACGAGTGCATTGTTGACAATGGGGGTTGTTATCACACATGTAGCAACACGGACGGCTCGTTTACCTGTTATTGTAACGAGGGATTCAGTGTACATGAAAATAATAGAACTTGTGTCGATATTGACGAATGCTTTGATGGCAACGGTGGCTGTGATCACATATGTAGCAACTTGGATGGCTCGTTTAGCTGTTCCTGTAAAGATGGGCACAGATTACATGCAGATAATAGAAAATGCAACGATATTAATGAATGCCTAAGTAACAATGGTGGTTGCGACCACATGTGTAGCAACACGGACGGCTCGTTCACCTGCTTTTGTAACGAAGGATTTCGTGTTCATGGAAATAACGGAACATGTGTCGATATTGACGAATGCTTTGATGCCAACGGTGGCTGTGATCACATATGTAGCAATTTGGATGGCTCGTTTCGCTGTTCTTGTAACGACGGGTACAGTTTACATGAAAATAAAAGGACATGCATCGATATTAATGAATGTCTAAGTAACAATGGTGGTTGTGATCACATGTGTAGTAACACGGATGGGCTCGTTTACCTGTCTTTGTAACAAAGGATTTCGTGTTCATGGAAATAACGGAACATGTGTCGATATTAACGAATGCTTTGATGACAACGGTGGCTGTGATCACATATGTAGCAATTTGGATGGCTCGTTTCGCTGTTCTTGTAACGACGGGTACAGTTTACATGAAAATAAAAAGACATGCATCGATATTAATGAATGTCTAAGTAACAATGGTGGTTGTGATCACATGTGTAGCAACACGGATGGCTCGTATACCTGTCTTTGTAACGAAGGATTTCGTGTTCATGGGAAATAACGGAACATGTGTCGATATTGACGAATGCTTTGATGACAACGGTGGCGGACAGTGTGATCACATATGTAGCAATTTGGATGGCTCGTTTCGCTGTTCTTGTAACGACGGGTACAGTTTACATGAAAATAAAAAGACATGCATCGATATTAATGAATGTCTAAGTAACAATGGTGGTTGTGATCACATGTGTAGCAACACGGATGGCTCGTTTACCTGTCTTTGTAACAAAGGATTTCGTGTTCATGGAAATAACGGAACATGTGTCGATATTGACGAATGCTTTGATGACAACGGTGGCTGTGATCACATATGTAGCAATTTGGATGGCTCGTTTCGCTGTTCTTGTAACGACGGGTACAGTATACATGAAAATAAAAAGACATGCATCGATATTAATGAATGTCTAAGTAACAATGGTGGTTGTGATCACATGTGTAACAACACGGATGGCTCGTTTACCTGTCTTTGTAACGAAGGATTTCGTGTTCATGGAAATAACGGAACATGTGTCGATATTGACGAATGCTTTGATTACAACGGCGGCTGTGATCACATATGTAGTAATTTGGATGGTTCGTTTCGCTGTTCTTGTAACGACGGGTACAATTTACATGGAAATAACAGAGCATGCATCGATATTAATGAATGTCTAAGTATCAATGGTGGTTGTGATCACATGTGTAGCAACACGGATGGCTCGTTTAATTGTTTTTGTAAGGACGGGTATAGCTTGCATGAAAATAAAAGGACATGTGTCGATATTAATGAATGCCTTCATGATAACGGTGGTTGCGAACATATTTGTAACAACACAAATGGCCTATTCACCTGCACCTGTAAGAACGGGTATGATTTACATAAAAATGATAGGACATGTACTGATAAAAACGAATGCTTCAACAATAACGGTGGTTGTAGTCACACATGTATCAACACTGATGGTTCATTTATTTGTTCCTGTCACGATGGGTATGATTTAAATACTGACAGGCTAACATGTATCGACACTAACGAATGTCTTGATAACAACGGTGGTTGTGACCATATATGCACCAACACAGATGGTTCATTCATCTGTTCCTGTAACGACGGGTATAGGGTACATGAAAACAACAGAACGTGTGTCGATGTTAGCGAATGTCTGGAAGACAACGGTGGTTGCGATCACACATGTGTAATTACGGATGGATCATATACCTGTTCATGTCGAGAAGGATACATTTTACATGAAGACAAAAAGACATGTGTCGACATAAATGAATGCCAAACTGATAATGGTGGCTGCGGTCAGTTATGCAACAACGTAAAAGGGTCTTTCAGTTGTTCATGTACGGATGGATATATACTACATGTAAACAAAAAGGTTTGCATCGACATTAATGAATGTCTCGATAACAATGGTGGCTGTGAACACAAATGTGATAATCTTAATGGATCTTTCAAATGTATATGTCAAGACGGATACAATATTGATTTAGATTTTGTTTCATGTTTGGATATAAACGAATGTACAGACAATAATGGTAAATGTGAAGAGAAGTGTATCAATTTTGAAGGAACATACAATTGTCTTTGTGAACAGAAACGACTTTTAAATGAGGACGGTTTTACATGTAAAGGTATAATAACTTACTTGCTTTAAAATAAATTGGAGTTCAGCATGCTTTTTGTGTGTTAATATCGAAATATCGTAATCAATGAAATTATTTCATGATTATTATTTTTATAGCCATTATTATTTTATAATGATTTATTGTATAAGATTATGTAGAATAATTTCATATAAATCTCTTACGATACATTTCTAGAAAATCTTGTCGAAAAACATTTATATCTTAAAAGAATAAAATAAGTGATATATAACGCTCGTATGCTGTATAACACTTTTAAATACATTGTCATGTCATCTTTAATAAGTATATGACCACAAAATAAAAACAAACAACAACATGTTTTCAAGTTGAGAATAAGATTTCCATCTTTGCATGTAGATGTAGACCATCACCAAAACATTTTAACATGCAGACATGAAAATCTTCTTCGGGGCTTGCTTGAAAGTTTACTGAAAAAAAAATACGATAAAAGTATTACAAAGTGATCAGTCGTTTCCTAGTAAAGAAATGAATAAATTGACTTAAAAAAGAGGAATAGGTAAAAACGCTCTATTAAGACTTCCAGTAGCACACGTACAAACTGTAATATATTAAAGGGTTTCGCATTTAATTCTTAAGTCTGTCCAATAAACGAACTCGAAAAACTTCATAATAACAATTAAACAATTGAAAGTCGCAACATCAGCATTAATACATTGACATGTTCTTGTTTTTTACAGATGTGAGTGAAAAGGCGGTATCTTCAACTATTCGCCTCTCATTAGAAAGTGAAATAGCTTTAAGAAACTACTCTTTGTATACAGAAATAAGGAAAACAGTAATAATATTACTTTTCAAATGTTTTAATGATTGTTTACACCCCAAGTGTCACTGGGCTCTTAGCCACTGGTTCAGTTGCTGTGTCATAAGGGGGTTGCGTTCATTGAATGCCGTCTTTCCTTGTTGATCTTATTTATCATATCACATACACACTAGCAAGTGCGCTAGCAAATTTACTGTATATGAGCATACAAAAAATTGGCAAAATGAATCAGGGATTGCTCGTTTGATAACAATTACTGTCTACACGTTTATAGATGCACCGCTACAAATATTTGCCATTGAACAAATGGCTCCGTAATGAATAATAATTTAGTGCAAAGTTCATTTTCTTCTTGTGAATAAACTCATTGCACCAATTAAATATATAGCAACAATAAATAATATATGTGTCTGTTTATGCGAATTTTGAATACATTAGTATGGTTTGCATTACTTTTTGTAATATTATACTGTGTCCCATAGAGCACATAATGCGACATATATCATTGCCGCTATAACAGATATATGGAAAAAATATTGTATTATTTGTTTGTTATTTTGCAAGTTGGAGAGATACTTCAGAACGACAACAAAAGCTACTGTTTACGTTTATGTCAACAGTATTAGGTTTGTAACATATGCTCCTCTTTTATTTATAAAATATGTAATTAGATAGTATGTGCAAAAATATGGATTTTCAAATGTTTCTATGATGGGAATAATGAACATACACTTTTTCCAAGTTTTCCAGTTCACATGATAATAATGTTTGGAAGGGGAGGGTATCTCAACATTTAGTTAATGTGTTGAAATCAATTATCCTGATATACCAGAAAAAATGAAACAATATTGAAGTCAAGTAAGGTGCAACTTAAGCGACATTCTGATAAAAATAGTTGGTATGATACTATCTTTTTAAGTTAATGGAAATATTTACATTAAGATAAACATTTTGGTATTTCAAATGTTTATCCTTTATCGGACTTCTTTGACCAGTATCTTTTTAGTTTTATTATGTTACAATCAGACAAAATATATTAAGCCGAAAACTAGAATGTCTTTCTAAAATATAAGAATTTGGAATATTGATCTTCTTTTGAAGATACAGACATTTCCGTTTATTTATAGATTGGAACAAAACGACAAATTTGAAATGAACTTTAAAAATGAAAAAGAAACGTTTTGAATATTGTGTTGTATTTTATTTTTTGATTCACAAATAAAAATACAAATTATTCCTATTGGTCTATCATTTGTTTTTACAGAGCTGGAAGTATTATTGTAGATTACACAGTCGTTATTGATGACAAGGAAGATCAGACTTTTGTAGCTGATATTGTTGTTCATGCGATTATGGATCTAGATAAAAAAGGAAGCCTTGACATTGATGGAAATCCTGTTCCCGTCAAACCGGGTATTTTTCATAAATTTATCTAATTTTCTTTCTTTTGAAAATAAGACCGATTCCTTTTTTGTTATAAAATTCTAATTGATTAATTTTGAATTTATAGTATGTCCTTGTCCATATCTCGAATATGATTCTTATTATACGCTTTCTTCTTATAAAACCCAAACATGTCAGAAATTGAACTTTCTATAATTCTTTCCTTATCATGTCACTTTTGATTACCTTATATATCCCTGTATTTACTGTTCTACACATATTGTGATAATCTAAAGGCAAATAATATTCTTCAAAAACGATTTATTTAAAATTACGAATGTTATCCTAAGTATTAGAAATCATGACTCAACAAGTTTCTTTTCATTCACTTATATCTATATGTATAAAATCATTTTACTTTGGTTATCTATCCTGTCTAGGTTAATAGTGCACTAAATATTATATGACTGTAATTATTGTGTGTCTTTAACATGTCTCACAGTTAATCGTCTTCTATTATGCTTTTTTCAACTGCTTTGACCTTTCTGTGTTGCCGATAGCGTTACACAATTATTGATACATATGGGAGGGTCAACTTTTAAAAAGTTAAAACGATTGGATTCAAGAATAGGGTTAACGCACGTTTTCCGTGTTATAACGAATGCAGAGTCCCGAGAAATGGATGGTGTCCGAAACCGTATGGGCGAGGGCTCAAAAATTTCCAACAGTTCGAGGGACTATGCAGACGTTATTACACGAAATATAAATGTGCGTTGACATTATTTCAGCATACAACTTTATCCGGGGCCAACAACATAGGAAATACAAATCAAATGCTCAGAGCCGAACGAAATATCGAATTTTAATTGATTTAACAAAGCTCAATAACACAAGAATGAAATTAAATAATAATACCCAAAAGAAATCATGACCATCAGAAATTCAGATTGATGGTAGAAGAAAGATAAGGGGCATTTAGAAATTAGAACTGGATTTGTGACATGACATCAGAATCGTTTTTGTAATCACAAGTTTATAAAAAAAAAATGACACTTAACGTTATTCTCTCAAAGCAATAAAAAAGATATTAATCAATGTAAACAGCAATAAAACAAATTTTTCTAATATTCTTTTTGTGTAATCTTGTTTTCTAAGTTAATCGGAGGGTAGAACTGAGTGACAGATTTGTCCGTATTTTTGGAAAGGGCGATAACGAAGATTAGTGGCGATGTCTATACGCCGTAGTTGCAGGATCGGTACTTGAATGTTGCTCACCATTATGGGATTGAGGCCATCGAATCAATAATGCCAATATAACAAGAACGCATGATTTTTTTTCCTAATCGTCATTTTGTTTGTATGGTTTTAACATATTTATTTTAGCTCGATTGCGAAACAAGTTCTTGCAACTTATATTTAATCACGTTCGAGTCCGCTTCCTGGAAAAAGCCAGTACTGGTGTCATATGAAGGAACATGGTCGTGATCTCGAACACATGATCTCTGGGTTGTAAAGCAGACAACTTTACCACTAGACCACCGTCCCCTTTGTTTGTTTACTGGACCCTGTCTGTGTTGCATACATAACATGTAGAAAATAACCGATTTTATGCTATGATAGGTATAATATGACATATTTTTGTATGCCTACACTTGAAGTTCAAAACTTGAGCAACAGTTGCATGATGTATTATTTATACAATAAGTTTACCTTAACATATATTTCAATGCGAAATAACAAATTATTTACACTATATAGTACTTTTCAGTGTTACCAACACATACAGACCCATGTTACCTACGGGAACTTCTTTCAGGACAGTGTGATAAAAATAGTAGTTGTGAAATTGTTAACAACAAGCCGATTTGCCTGTAAGAAATTAAGCGTACTTTTATGCGAGAGTTAAATTTATTTTTTCATATCAAATCTCAATTTTATACCATTGCTTCTGATGTGTTTAACACTATAAAGTGTTGAGAATTGAGTACCGCTCAAGCCGGTGCTAGGGGGCGTGAGGGATGTTGCACTTATACATTATCCCTTATGTACAGACTCAATCAAACCGAGTCTATAATTCTTATGTTATTTTGTTGTGATTGATGCTTCCGAGGGATCATTTTGTTTCCAGAATTTTATGTTACCAATGTTACCTTTTATTATTTCTTTTAATAATTTCTTTATAATTTTCAGGAATACTCATAAAGCAAGTGTCAAAGGTAACACCATTTAAAAATTTTCTTACATATATCAAGTATTTTTAATATTAATTGCATTATTGATTAAACATGAAAATAATAATTCTTATTCTTCGGAGACTCTCACTTTTAAATAACGTTTTTTTCTGTTTCGGCTAGAAAATGTTTGGGTCCATTGGCGCCAAGTTGATCAATCACTGAATAAAATCTACTGCTTTATGCGATAGAACGGAATGTTCAGCACATATAAGTCATGTAATTTTCACGACAAATGTAGCTCTATTGTTAAATAAATCACATCTAGCATATATAGTAATGCATTATTCTGATTTTAGAGGACTACCTTAGCATTATTGGACCAGTCTTAGGAGCTGTTGCTATCGTAGTGTCAGTAATATTGTTGATATTTTGTGCGCTGCTGATAAGACACTACAGAAAGAAAAGGTAAATTATTGCAAAGAACCTTTGCATTTTTATTTCCTTATAGCTGGTGTACACTTGACACTCAGACTCGAAGTGTGCGATAAGGACCGCAAATTGTATGGCCTCTGTCAAATATTGTATGTCTATTAACAGACATTTTCTCTTGTGGCACTGAATCAGTATTGATCATATTTGCTAAGTATCTTCAATGTATGAGGCCTTGATCCGGTTATCATAGCAAACGTAAACAATATCTCTAAATTATATTTTTTGTCTAAACTGCAAGGCTCTCAGCTGTATGTTCTATCTTATTGTTCATCTGTGAAAATAGAACAAAACAAGAACAAGAAATATTATCTGAAGCCAATACTAGCCCCATATTGAGTCAGTAAATTTACATTTATTATAATACAATAGCAAAAATCTCTATAGAAATATCTAAATTAATCTTTCAAAATGTTATATTATAATCGGCTTAAATTTAAAGATAAAGAACAATGCGAAAGCAAATTTTGAAATGAATGATAAATTAATGATAATGATTTAATATCTCATTGTTTTAGATGAAATATGTTTTTTACATACAAGTTAATAGTTTACCCTGTTTGACGACCTAATATCAAAAGCAGTTTAAAGCGTGATTGAATGCGTAAATACATGGTATGTACATACATATGTATCCGCTTAGGTTAAACAAATACAGTTTGTGTTCACCATCATTTCGCTTAATTTTGCAAATTGCCAATTACACAGCAAACAGAAAGAAAAGAAGAAGAAATGAAGCAACTTATTGGCCTAGATTAATTATTTTCAATAATAATTAATCTTAACTTACTGTAAAGATGCCTAAAATATTTATCTATTTGATCAAAACATGGGTCATAAACTTTTATTTTTAATTTATATATTCGAAAGAAAAATTGAAATATTCTTCAAAATTAGATGGTCAAATGTTTATTTGGCTTAGAAATGGTGCTATGTCAAAGCAAATCAATAACTACAAAAACATTATTGTCGAGGATAAGTTATTGTCATGCTAATAAAAATCACTGTCGAAAACTTTCTAATATCTTCCAATTATACCATAGTCATGATAAATTTGTATATTGATGCATTGTCCCGTTCAATGTAAAATTTGTCGTAAATGTTTATATTTTGTAAAATATTGTTTCTATAATTTCAATTAATTCATTGCATTGAACACAATAAGTTTATATTAAAATGCATTGCAAAGTTCAAGTATAACTTTTGCAGGCAGCCAATCAGAGGACGGGTCTCACACGAGTCAGGTAAGTTAAAAGATAACACCATTTTTCAATAGTTTATATCTCGTCAACATTTAAATTGCTGTCATGACTATTGATTTCTTGGCCATCTGTTTTTTCTACCCGACCACAAAAAGATGGTGAGGTATATAATTGTTGAAGCCTTTGTCCGTCAGTTGTCTTCCCGTACTTCCGTATGTCATCTGTACATCTTTTCGTCTATGCATATCATGCATTTCTAACTATTTGTATATAGAAGAAGTTGAAGATCACACCCTATTTTTTAAGGAATATCATAAGAGTGCAATGCCCTGTCACCACTCTGTCATTCCTATTTCATTTTTGTTACTTTAAAATGTTGCCCATGATTACAATTTGCCGCGCACAAGAATTAAGAATGTATTAATGTCCAGTCAACAATCATGCCATTTCGATTTTAAACAGCTTTACAGAAATGGGTTGTATTTTAAGATGTTGTATAGTAAGCTCTTCAACCCAATTGCCAAAGTTTCGCTTGTACGTCAAAAGTCAAGTGTTAATTCAAAATTGGCCTAAATATGCTCTGAGTGCATACAAGTTTGTAGCTTTGTAGCACCGCACGTTTGGGTCAAACGCACTTTGAGGTCTGACCTTAAAGCATGGTTAACTTCACAACGCACTTTGGGGTCGAACGCGAGTTACTGACCCCAAAGTGCGTTGATATGCACTTTGGGTAAAAAAATTTTGAAGGTTTCAACTGAGGTCTACTTAAATACCGGTTTCAACTTAGGTCTGCTTAAATACCGAGTGTTACGAGCCAGGCGTAACGAGAAAGAAAAGCCAGCAACAAACTTGTAACAATAAAAAATTTATTACAGAAAAATTATAAAAGAAAATTAAAACAACAAATTATTAGTACAAATACCTGAAGTCCAAATATAAGTGAAAATCTTAAATGACTAGTCTGATCCTGGAATGACCCTTTTTGAATAACACAGTTGAATCCAAGTTTAATCCAAGAACACTTTAGAATAAATTCCCACAATAAAATCCACAAGAATAATTTAATCTATTTTGAAATAATCCAACCTCCAATTATTCACTTAATATCCAAGTTGAATTATACTCCAAATATATTGATGACTTAAAAAAGTAACTGATGACTTGAAACATCACTGATGACTTAAAAGGTAAAGGTAATGAAAAATGTCAATTTATATATATTAACTAAGAAAATTCCAGAAAGGTCTATTATGTTCTCAAGTAATCATAATCTAGCAACTTCAACAATAAAGAACATTCCAGAAGTTTCTATCTAAATATAATGCATGAGTTTTCTACAACAGTTAAGAAAGTTCTAGTACATACATGTAGTTAATGTTCTAAAAATAGAACAATGATAATATTGGAAATACCAACTGGTCAGATATAAATTATATACATGTAATAAGTTGCATACATAACACTTCCCCTCTTCAAGAAAAAGAAATATTAATGAAATGAATATTTCTTTTACATAAATTCAAACAATGTAACTTACAAATAACATAGGAGAAATGTTAAACAATTTTATACATTCATATATATGTGTATTACAAACAATAGCAAACAACAACAAAAACATAACCAATCATATCATATAAATGCTATTACAAACAATAGCAAACAACAACAAAAAAAAGAATAATCAATCTTATCATATACATGTAAATGTTAAATTTAAAATACTGCAAATAACAGTTTTAGACACGTGAAAGTGCATCAGGGATCAAATTATCTTTCCCTTTAATGTGTCTAATGTCAAGACTATATTCTTGCAAAAACAAACTCCACCTCAATTACCTATGATTTTTGTTTTTAAGTTTATGCAAGAAAGTGAGGGGATTGTGATCACTAAAGACAACAACAGGCAACTTTGAAAAAGTTAGATAAACTTCAAAATGCTGAATAGCAAGAATAAGAGCAAGGCACTCTTTCTCTATAGTAGAATAATTTTTGCTGATGTTCATTAAACTTTTTAGAAAAGTAACAAACGGGATGGTCAATACCATTGTGGTCTTCTTGGATCAATACACTTACACTTCCAGCACCTATGTCACTAGCATCTACAGCTAACTTAAAGTTTTTATTAAAATCTGGTGCCAAGAGAACTGGTGCACTCTTAAGTATGGCTTTAAGGCTGTCAAATGGCATTTGACACTTGTCATTCCAAATAAATTTGTTTCTTTTCTTCAGTAAATTTGTCAATGGTTCTGCAATAGCCGAAAAATTATTACAACATTTACGATAATACCCTGCCATACCAAGAAATCGCATCAGTTGTCTTTTACAAGTAGGCACAGGAAATTCAGAGATAGCTTTAACCTTAGCTTCTATTGGTTTAACTTTACCCTGTCCCACTACATGTCCTAAAAGTGTTAAAATTGCATGACAAAATTCACTTTTTGCAAGATTAACTGTCAATTTAGCATCACTAAGTCGGTCGAAGAATGCTCTTATTGTTTTGAGATGTTCCTCCCATTCATCAGAGTAAATGATTGCGTCATCAATGTATGCGTCACATCCGTGTAGACCAGATATTACCAATGTTTAAAAAGTCTCTGAAAAGTTGCTGGTGAGTTTTTCATACCAAAGGGCATGACTTTATCATATTTTATATTGATATAAAGCCGTCTGGTGTTACAAAGGCTGATATTTCTTTAGCTCTATCAGTAAGTGGAACTTGCCAGAATCCTTTTAGAAGATCAAACTTTGTTACATACTTTGCTTTTCCAATTTTGTCAATACAGTCATCAATTCTTGATATAGGAAATGAATCAGTTTTTGTTACAGAGTTCACTTTACGATAATCTGAACACATTCTATATGTTCCATTTGATTTTGGTACAAAAATACATGGAGAGCTGTAACTGCTTTGACTTGGTTCAATAAAGTCATTTTCCAATAAATACTGAACTTCTTGTCTTAGGTACTTTTGTTTTACAGGATTTGTTCTATATGGATGTTGTTTAATTGGTTCATAGTTTTCAAGAATGACGTCATGATGTATTTTATCAGTCCATGTGGGAATATCAGGAAATAAGTGTTCATATTCATAAATAAGCTGTGTCAGTTCATCTCGTTTCGTTGGTTCTAAGTGAGCAAGTTTTTCATCCAGATTTTTCAGAATATCAGAGTTTTCAAGCTTTGCTGAACCAGGATCAGACTTTTCAAAATTTTTCATAACTATTAGATTCAACTGAACATTGATTTTGTGGAACAGAGTTTACAAAAGATATAGGTTTTACTAATTTTGCTATCTCTGTCAAAATATTCTTTTAACATATTTATGTGACACATTTGTTTTTGCTTTCGCCTCCCAGGAGTATTAATAATATAATTAAGGTCACTGACTTTCTTTTCAATAGTATAAGGACCAAAGTATCTTGCCTGTAATGGTTTTCCAGGTATAGGTAAAAGTGCAAGTACTCTATCACCAGGGTTAAAACTTCTTTCCTGATTATTCTCATCATACCTTGATTTCATTTTACTTTGTGTTGATTTTAAATTAACCCTAGCTAAATCACATGCATTAGTCAACCTATTTCGAAAATCTGATACATACTGAAGCAAATTAAAAGATATGTCATCTTCAGACAGGAATTTCTCTTTAAGAAGTTTTAAGGGTCCTCGGGCAGTGTGACCAAATACTAATTCAAAAGGACTGAAACCAAGAGATTCCTGAACAGATTCTCTTACAGCAAATAACAATAAATGGATGCCTTCATCCCAGTCTTTTTCAGTGTCAAAACAATATGACCTTATCATATTTTTCAGAGTCTGGTGAAATCTTTCTAATGCACCTTGACTTTCAGGGTGATAGGCTGAAGACCTATATTGAGTAATTCCTAACTCGTGCATGACCTGCTGGAAAATACCAGACATAAAGTTTGACCCTTGATCAGACTGTACTGATTTAGGTAAACCAACAAATGTGAAAAACTTCACAAGAGCCTTGACAATAGTTTTGGCTTTAATATTTCTTAAAGGAATAGCTTCAGGGAAGCGCGTAGAAGCACACATAATAGTTAATAAGTGCTGAGAACCTAATTTAGTTTTTGGTAATGGACCTACACAGTCAATAATAGCTCTACTAAAAGGTTCATCAAATGCAGGAATAGGCTGTAAATGAGCTTAAGGTATTGTCTGGTTAAGTTTTCCAACCATCTGACAAGTATGACAAGATTTACAGTACCTAGATACATCTGCTTTAAGGCCAGGCCAATAAAAATGATTGAGAATTTTATGGTAGGTTTTATAAACACCTAAATGACCTGCCATGGGTGTTTCATGAGCCAAGCTTAATATTTCCTGGCGATATGATTTAGGGACCACAATTTGGTGATAAACTGTCCACTCCTCTTCAGCAGGGACATCGGGCGGTCGCCATTTTCTCATTTAAATCCCATTTTTTTCATAATAACAAACAAGGACTTGTAAAGCTTCATCTTCACTAAAAGCCTTTTGATAAAGGACTGAATCCGGATCATATTGTTGTTCCTGGATAAGCTGTGACCTTGACAGCGTATCATGACCTTGATCTTTAGATCTTGGTGTAGAAAAATCAGATATTGAAAAATCTGTCTGAGTTTCAGGCAGAAAAGGAGTAAGAGAAAAATTCATTTCATTATCAAAAGACTGACCTATAAAAGTATTAGCTAAGTCAATATCTGAACAATAATTATCTTCTTGAATGGCCTTCTTAGCCATAGCTCGAGTAATTGCACATGAAGGGTAAAGGTCAGGAATTTCCTGCTCAATGGGGTCAGGTATCTGATCCACACAAGGAGTGTCAGTTACAAGTGGATTAACCACTACCTTATCTCCAGCTAAGTCATTACCTAGCAATAAATGAACACCTTTAAAGGGTAAGAAAGATCTTATACCTACAGCCACCGGCCCAGTTACCAAATCTGAGGACAAATAAATATAATGGAGAGGGACATTAGAAAAACCACACTCTACACCCTGAATAAGGACACTAGATCCAGAAGAAGTTTTCTCAGAAAAAGGCAGTGTATCTGCTAAAATAAGAGATTGAGAAGCTCCTGTGTCTCTTAAAATTGTAATAGGAGTAGGTGGGCAAGTATCACCGATTAGTGACACGGAACCTTCCGAAAGGAATGGTTCATAAATCTCCATTATAGAATCAGACTTGGGTTCTTTGACCTTCAAAATTGCATTGTTATCAATACAAGACTGAGGTTCAGACCTTGAAGTGGTAAGACCTGTGAGTTTGGCCTCATCACGTTGTTGTTGCCTCCTTTTTAAGGTAAAGCAATCAGAAATAAGATGTCCAGTTTTCTTGCAATAATTGCATGTAGGACGAGATAAGGGACTATGACCTTTATGTTCATCAGATGACTTTGGTTTGGGAGTATTTGACTGACTAGATAAGCCAGATAAATTACCAGAACTGAACTTGAAATTAAAATGTGAGGGTGTGGACTTCCCTTTATTTATAAATGATTAGGGATTCTGTATTTATCTATTTTGTGGGTTAAAGAATAATCGTCAGCTAGACGGGCAGCTTCTTCTAAAGTTTCTACCTGTTTTTCATCTAAGAAAGACTTAACATCAGAGTGAATACAACGTTTAAACTCTTCAACTAACATGAGCTGTCTAAGCTTTTCATGATTTTTATTAATTTTCTTAGATAGACACCACCGATCAAAAAGTTGTTCTTTTTCTCTTGCAAATTCGACATGGGTTTGACCAATTTCTTTCTTAGAATTTCTGAATTTTTGCCTGTAGGCCTCTGGTACTAACTCATAACCTTTCAGAATTAATTCTTTTACATTATCATAATTAGAGCTTTGTTCAACAGTAACTTGTGTATAGATTTCACGAGCTTTACCAATTAAGACGCTCTGTAAAAGTAATGTCCAGTGCTCTCTTGGCCATTTTAAATTTTCAGCAACCTTTTCAAAATGAAGAAAATACTTATCAACTTCTTTTTCTTGGAAAGGTGGAACAAGCCTTATATTTTTAGTGACATCAAATTTTGAATTTATTCTGTGTTCAAACTGATTTGCTCTCTCTTTGATTTCTAATTCTCTCATTCTTAACTGAAATTCTCTCTCTTCTCTTTCTTTTTCTAATTTTCTCTCTTCCCTTTCTTTTTTCAAACTGCCTTTCCCTTTCCTTTTCTTCCCTTTCTTTTTCTAACAGTAACTGCCTTTCTTCCCTTTCTTTTTCTAACAGTAACTGCCTTTCTTCCTTTCTTTGTCTAACTGCATTTTCTCTAATTCAAATTTAAATTGAAGTTCAAGCTCTCTTATCTTTATTTCAGAAATTTCAGAGTGTTTTTCAACAATGTGAGAAAGTGCATCTTTTCCAAAAATATCTTCATCCACAAAATAATGAATCAGAAGATTTTTAATTTCTTGTTTACGCACTGAAGATTTAATTTCTAATAAATTATACTTTTTTGCAAAGATCGAGCAAATCAGTTTTCTTAGCCAAATCTAATATCTCCTGGGAAGGTTCAGCTACAAACTTTTCTAAATTAAAAGACATGACTGCTTGCTGCTGGTTTTAAACTCAGAAAGTGATGTGTTTCAAAAATATCAAAATGAAAGGTACACTTAATAGAACAACTATGATATCAACTCAGATGAGTAAATACGGTAATAATAAAATGTAAAATAAACGGTAATAATTTCAAATAATGTAGCCAAAAAGAAATATTCAAATCCCGGACGAGCCCCCAATTTCTCTTACGAGCCAGGCGTAACGAGAAAGAAAAGCCAGCAACAAACTTGTAACAATAACAAATTTATTACAGAAAAATTATAAAAGAAAAATTAAAACAACAAATTATGTGTACAAATACATGAAGTCCAAATATAAGTGAAAATCTTAAATGTCTAGTCTGATCCTTTTTGAATAACACAGTTAAATCCAAGTTTAATCCAAGAACACTTTAGAATAAATTCCCACAATAAAATCCACAAGAATAATTTAATCTATTTTGAAATAATCCTAGCTCCAATAATTCACTTAATATACAAGTTGAATAATACTCCAAATATATTGATGACTTAAAAAAGTAACTGATGAATTAAAACATCACTGATGACTTTTTAAAATGTAAAGGTAATGAAAAATGTCAATTTATATATATAAACTAAGAAAATTCCAGAAAGGTCTATTATGTTCTCAAGTAATCATAATCTAGCAACTTCAACAATAAAGAACATTCCAGAAGTTTCTATCTAAATATAATGCATGAGTTTTCTACAACAGTTAAGAAAGATCTAGTACATACATGTAGTTAATGTTCTAAAAATAGAACAATGATAATATTGGAAAAACCAACTGGTCATATATAAATTATATACATGTAATAAGTTGCATACATAACACGAGTACTGATTTTTTTTCGATCTGCGACATTGAAATATATGAGATGGAGTTTAATATGACTGTCTATGCATAAATACATCAATCTTTCTAAGTTTCATTTAAATTCTGATGTACCATTAATAAGAATGTATGTTTGATGCTTTAAATTTGGGAAGGTTTTTTTATTTTAAATTTTAAAACCAAATTGAAATTTTTAAAAATTTTGCCCGGGCATAAAAAAGCTACTATAGTCTTTTAAATTTTGAATGTATCCCCAAAATAAAAAATTTCCCCTTTGAAAAAAAAATCAAGCAAATTTTTACATCAGTTAATGCCTCCAAAAGATTTTAAAAGGGGCCCCCAACAGATTCTATTGTGTAAGGAACTGGATTTTGAATATGTGTGACATGCAATATCTACAATTATCGGCACTCAGCGCTAGTCCATGAATATGTTATCTCATGTATTATAATGCACACAATACACATTGTGGTATAATCGAGTAAAGAAACGCAAAACTTAAAACTTATACATTTTTAATTCTACATTGTGTACAACTACTCTGGTCAAATCTAAATTCAAACTGCCGACTGGGCTTTCAGACCAGTACATGTCATGACACCTTCCTACATAAAATGTCAACATCATAAATGTACATTTTCATCATAATAGATATACATGCACGCGTTTGGAGTTATAATGTAGAACTGTTATCAATCATTCTTGATATGTTCTAACCACCCAGTGCAGTTTGCATCTGTTTTGTTAGATAAGTTATAACATACATAAATCATTGTCATGTTTAAAGTAAACATTATAAAAACATGTATATCTCAAAACTGTGTATGTCATTCATTTGAATTATATAAAATATGTATGACTAATTAACCTTAAATTGCAGAATGCAATAACATAATACATGCATATATATTACATTTAGGCCAGTATCCTATGGGACAAATTATTGAATATAATGCATAAGGGGGCAGGGGGGGGGCAAAAAAAATGAACAATTTTGTATTTCAGTGTGGCTAGAAACACAATTTCGAATATTTTCAAAATCTGTTTCACAGGCAGATAATCAGTTGCACAACATTATTTAATGATATATGACATGCATTGAAGAAAAAGTTCGCATGCATTTCTCCTACAAAAATGACTGACAGCAATTTATATTTACCCTCATTAGCCAAAATTACACCTAAAATATACATATATGGGCAATCTTCATGACGTTGCAGCATACTCCAGCCCGATTCCTTTAAAAGAAATATCACTAACACACAGTGCAAGCAATTGCATTTTTCCAAAATGGCCAATAAAAGTGTCTGTCACACGTTAAGATTTTCCACAAAATTTATCCAAAAAGTCTTACTTGTTTGGCGCCAACTGTCAAAGCTTGATTTTTTACTTATTCACCTCCATTCGGAGAGTCACAAATACATACAAAGCTAGCAAAATCTAATTTCGGGTAAAAAAATCTCCTCATTTGCTATACAAAAATAAGAGAGAATTACAATGACAGAGATATAAAAAAGTTTTCAGTCCCTTCAAAACACCATGTCTGAGTTATTAAAAAATTTGACCAGGGCCATCATTCGGATATGTCCCATGCCCCCTATTTATATCAAATGGAACCTCAAGATATAACAAATTAAAATATGTCAAATATTGACACCAAAGTGCGTAACGCACTTTGGGGTTGGACTCCAAAGTGCCTTTGTCACCAAAGTGTGGTGTTACATAGCTTAAAGGTCAAGAAGCAGAGGTTTTGTAAGTTTTAATTTATCAAAAATTATTAATGGTCGTCTTCGTTCATCAATTCTCTCATTCATGGATATACTTCAAAGGATTAACTATGCATAATTACAATTAAGTGCCCTTTTCAGGCGTTTTTCATGACCCAACGTCAATTAAAAAATCCGAAAGGTTAAGGTTATACTAAAATGTAAAAAACAGTCACTATTATGACTTTGCGTAGCCGTATCATTTTTAAATTTTCATGAATGCTATAAAAGACGACTAACTGAGAATATAAGAAAAACTTAAGTCAATGTTTTTTTATTCTCAAAACACCGTTTAATACGTAACCACACATTCGTTGGAAATCAATGGTTATGATATTTTTTGCTGAGCCGAGTTTTAGGGACATTTGTCTGTTTTCCCTTTTTCTTTGTTTTCTATTTTATTTCTTGTTACAACTTTATTTATTATGTTATTTATCGAAGGTTGTATCTAGCCTTTGAATGGTTGAACTGTTGAACTTCAGGCGATATTATTGTGGGTAATAGACATACAATTTTTTGTTTTGTTAACCTAGTCTGTTTTTTTCACCATCATATAAGCATAAAGATAAATACGTGTGCAATTTATTAAAATAAATCAAAATTATATTAGTAAATTACATGTTTTTGAATACACATTCTAATTTTAGGTCATTTTATTTACGGTATTTTATTTTGTATAAACATCAATACCTAACGTGTAACAAGCATATGCACATAGGAACGTAAAAAGGTTCTATTAAGCGCCAAAATCTTACTTTGTGAAGAAGGTTTTGAAATAATATGAGCTACTGCAACCAGACAAGACAATCCAAATACGGTCTTGTCAACATACGAAGATGTATCTTCAAATTATTTCAGCACAGAAAAAAGCATATTATTTTGACGACTTATTGACGGTACTTAATGACATTTCAACTATTTGTTCTCTCTTCGCGTTAATAGTTGCTTGAAAGAATAAATACAATCCTGCTTACGTTCTGTTACTGCTACATTTTCTTTTGATAACCATTCAAAATGCCTTAAATCTATAATTATAAAAACTTCATAAAACATTTCACTTCTCTAAATGTACCGTTTATAACAAACTAATTACAAATTAAAAGTAACAAAATAATAATATGTTGGATAGTGAATGATTTAGATTACTTTCTTGGACAGGAACATATGAAGCACCACCTTACCTAGGTCGAAAGAACCTGATTTGGAATTTTAACAGAAGGGCCGCCTGCTCTGCTTCATTACCAAGTGTACGTATGATCATGTTTAGCTACAAAGCTATATTAAGTTATAATGTCATAACCCATTCGTCGGCGTTGGTTAGGTCCATTTTCTCAGAAACTGTGACTGCTGTTCACTTCAAACTTCGTATACATGGTTGTAATTATTAAAGGACGCTATTTCAATAGGGGCTACCCTTCATTCATAAAATGCATTTTATTGCCATTCCTCACTGTTATTTTGCGCTGAAAAATGCATGAAATTCTCAGCAATGTTCTTCATTTCAGAAGGATGTATACTCATGAAATTAACTTTTGAAAAGTTATGCCACTGTTTGACTAGATTATTTCACTTGTTTGCTAAGTGATTGTGCTAAAAAACTGTCAAAGTTAAGCACTTTAATACTTCTTTTTTGAATGCATTTTAAAATGGCAGGTACATTATAATTAAATTTTACTCAGTTATGCGCCCATTTGACTTGAATGTCATATTTTTCTTCTTTGTTGAGATGTATTTCTCAAATCTATCAAACGTATTTTCATGGAATGGCACTAAGTCACATTGAAAGTTCCATGATAACCGCCTTATGAACACATCTGCGGATGTTTTTTAATTCAAAATTTCAGTATTTTCGTGTTTAATATTGAATTCTGCTTAAGCCGGTGCCAGGGGGCGTGTACGGTAACATGCACTTCAATCAAACCGAGCCTGCAACATTTTCCATTTTGTTGTGTTGAACTTTCTTTAGGGATTCTGTTTTCTCTATTTCACTTTAAATTGGATTATTTGTTTGAATTAGTAGTTCCTGTCAAATGTGAAATGCGTTTCTAAGGGCAGATAATCTTTTTTTCCCCTTAATTATTTATATCTCGATTTCATTTAGAATATTTGCCTTTCAAAACCCCAGTTTAAGGTATTCACTTCATATTTGTTAACTTTTAAAAGCAGATAAGCAGACTTATACTGTCTGTCCTGAAATGCTCGTATTTAACTCAAGCACCGAGAAAACCGGGGCGGGCCGTCTGCGGATAATCTTACGATAAAGGTTACTAGTGTAAAAGACGACTTGAATTACTTACCACGAATTAGTGATTTACGACTTGAATTACTTACCACGAATTAGTGATTTTATACAATATTCCACTGAATTTTAAATTGACTCCTTAATTTTTTGTGAAACTTTGAAACTTGTACTGTGACTTCATTGAACGCCGCCTTTCCTGTTGATCTTGTTTATCATATTTGTTTCAGGAAAATAAGACCCATTTAACTTATCAATTTATTGTCATTTTACATGAGCAACAAAGCATCAAAACGCTTAAATCGTAGACTAATCAATTATTTAATATATTTGTTTTAATGAATTTAAAGTAACATTAGAAGCATAAACAAGTGTCTTACTGCCCCCGGGTGATAATAAAAAAGTGTTTTGTTTTGAGTTCAAGGTAATAAATTGTACGCCTAATAAGTATGATTAAATTTGCCTTGCTTAGATTTATATCATATTATAAATGGTATAAAGTCGTATGTTATAATAAATTTTAAAACTCATATACTTAAGAGATTATATTTTTTATGATTTCTCAAATATTTTTTCAGATAGATGGACAATGATGGCCAAATTGGTTCTGAATTACATTCAAGTTGCTGATGTATTTCACAGATGGCACTTTTAAACGAACGTTATTTTTAAAACTTTATACATTCATAAATTAGCGAGAACATAAGTAATGATTTTCATAAAATTTCCTTTTTCAGAAATGTCTTACATATCAAATATTCACCCTCATCGTTTGATATTAAAAAAAAATCATAATTTGTTATAATTGCAAAATGTCACTTCAAATTGTTGTATATAAAAAGAAATGCTCGAGTTGATAGAATGAAAGTCATTCGGTTTGTTTGAGCCTGTTCATCGACTGTCAAGTGCAAACCACCGACCACACCTGATAGTAATATTCAACATTTAAACATTTTCATACAACGGTTATCATGTACTAGTAATTGTTAACACTTTTGTACCATACCATGAAAAGCGGCATATGGAGAGTGTGTTCTGTTAACTGGAAAACAATGGTCGGATATGTAGTGTTGTTTTATTTTATTAAATTTTCATTTAGTTTTTTAGTGAGTACATATAGTGTTGAAAATTAATTACTGGAACATTGCATTCATACACTTTTCATCATTGTTCACTTTTTTCGAGATTTTTTTGTATCATTGACATGTATTTAATGTAACATACTGATATACATTCAAATAAAGATGTAGCTGGCACCTTTCAATCAAACCGAGTCTCTCTCTCTCTCTCTCTCTCTCTCTCTCTCTCTCTCTCTCTCTCTCTCTCTCTATATATATATATATATATATATATATATATATATATATATATATATATATATATATATATATATATATATATATATATATATATATATATATATATATATATATATACTGTAGATATATATATATGTATTTAGTAAATATCTGTGCTGAAATTGATAACAGTGTTGTTCATTTATAAACAAACTAATATTTATGTTTGTTTGTTTGTTTGTTTGTTTGTTTGTTTAACTGGGGGTCATACGTCTACCAACACAGAATAGGTCATATGGCGACGTTCCAACTTAACTGGTGGAGAAAAACCTCGGGTGCCCTTCCGTACATTATTTCAGGCACGAACGGGAACCTAAAACCACCGACGTTTCGTAAGCTAGCTGGATAGCTTCCTCACATGAAAGAATCCAAAGTCCCTGTCGTAATTCGAACCCACAGCGGTGAGGGGCAAGTGGTTTGAAGTCACCGACCTTAACCACTCGGTCACGGACGCCCCTTCAAACCATCATATCGGAATTTGTTTATTTGAACTTCAAAAAGAAGAAGATAGATTGCAACTTATTGATCGGGGATGTGTTTTGTTGGCAAAGCCTTGCTTTGTTGATTTTCGATCTACATGCTATAGTGGTGAGAAGCAAGTGAAATGTACTATTACCACTCTGCCAAAGAGGCTTTTCATTTTTAAAGAGGAATTTGCATCATACCGGTGTGCACAATTAAAAGATCAGTGTTCTCCTCTTAGTTTCGTTCATACGTATTTGTATCGCAAGGTAATTTTTTTTAAAAAAAAGCTAGTAGCGACTCGCTTTGTCATTTCTTTTTCCTGTGGCGTGTTTAAATGTCAAATTGGCAGCTCTCTAAGTTAAACAACAACCTTGATAATGATTGAATAAGCAAAAAAGAATATTCCATTCCAAACAAGGGTGCAATTGGCCCCAAAGCGGTCAGATATATCAAGCTGCATCCACATAGAGAAAATTAAGACGGGTTGATCGCAGAACTGTTGTAAGTTCTTCTTTATTTCATATAAAATACTGCAGTTTGGTCAACTCTCGATATGCACTTTCACTTTATTGCCAGTTACATTTTATCAGGATCTCGATCTTTTGGCCTGAAAATATGTGTGGTTAGTAAAACCAATCAAATTGTCATCGCATATGATGTTTAATTTTTAAGGTTTATTAGTGTTGGTATGAGTGACAATAAACACAAGTCCTACTCAAGTTTATATAAATTTAGTACCCCCTTGGGTTGTCCGAATGTTTGCTCATGGGTCATAATTAACATTTTTTTAAATTCACAAGCCAATGCTACTCAAATATTAGAATAGAAAGAAATAAAAATCCCTAAAATACACTCAAAACGACAAATTGAAAATGTTGCAGGCTCGGTTTGATTGAGCCTGTTCATGGACGGTACTGTCATGTTCAATTTACCGCCCACATCCTCTAGCACCGGCTTAAGAAGTATTCAAAATTTAACATGAACTGGTATGATTAGGAATTTTGTAACATCCGCAGATGTGTTCATATGGCGGTTATCAGGGAACCTTCAATGTGACACGTTAGTGCCATTCCATGTAAAGCGGCATTATGGTCGCCAAGTAAAAACCATGCATGTGCCTTTAACGACAAAACAATGGTCGGAACTAAATTAAATGGAATTTTGAAAGGGGATCAGAGGTTATGAAGCTTGCATATCACAGAATATACGTCAAAAGACAAATCGTCGCCCTAATTCCATAATGATGTAAGTCGTATTTTTACCATTTTGAGAAAATCGACTTCAAAGTTTTAACAGGCTATATCTTCCCACTTACTCAACCAATTTTAATATAAAATACATCATAGAGTGCAGAATTAGTTTAACTTTTACACTTTTAATTACGAAGAAGTTCCTGTAGATAGTTTTTTTTTTAAATCAAAATAAAAAAAAATGAAAAATCACTGAAAAATATATTTTATTGACAAAAATACAAGAACCAGAATGCTGTATTCAGTTACAGCAATGTGACCCTAAAATATCATTACATTTAGGAGTTACAACAGTGTGAAATAATGACTTTTTAACTGTTTTATACTGAAATTAAATTAAATTTAGACGTAACTAGAAATTGAATGTTTTAACGAATAGTCTGGATCCACATTTATTTAGGCACCACAGAGCATGGAATGTGATCAGGATCAAAACAGTAAATTTAGTCTTAAAAGTCAATAATAGAAATCCAGACAATGCGGTGAAGTGTGAATAGCCACGAACAGGCATTTTAAGGTTGAAATTGAACTCGGGCTTCATTATCTTATGTCCATTTACATAAAATAGTGAGCCTTGCAAATGAACAAAAAAATAAGGTATTACTGATTTTGTAAATGTAACACATTGAGTTAAACAAAATGAAAACAAAATTTAGAAACATCGTCATTGTATTGATATTTACCACATTAAATAGCAAAACTTTTATCATATGATATGCTATTTCTACATTAAGACTGTACACTATAAAATATTTGGAATTCAGATTTACTTTTGGTTTCGTTTATTATATCATTTATTCATTCCAAATTCAATTTTGAATACCTGTAGCTTGCAGACATGTTGAACATAACTTGACCTACAAAACACACAAAAATGTTTGAAAGATGTAACTGCTTAAGCTTTGAAAAACAACATCACTAATGAGTTCCTTTCTCTGTAACATAAAAAGAATAAACCTATGTATTTTACTTTTCTAAGAACAGCATTACTTTAGGGTTTTTGTTGTTGTTTTTTTAAAGAAAAATATGAAACACAACTCAAAGCTCACACATTTTCAAAGATGCTACAGATCTGGATATGGTGTTTCAATGAACTACTGTACTTCAATTACTACATGTATTTATATATAAAGTGGCATACAATTTCTTTACATACAATAACAATTAAGTATACGTTTGCTTTTAATGTTTTTAACTGAACTGAAATCATTCGTATAAAAGCAATGCTCAATATCTAAGAGTTTCAGTCAAATATTAATTCTATTTTACTTCAACAAACGTTTGATGACACAAATATGACAATTTAAAGATGTTTTATATGGTCTTAAGACTTTGTAACATTTCTTCACAAAATAATAATAATTCTTTTGTACGTTTCAATCGAATGAAAATTTTTAACCATATATTTCTTTTCTTTTTAAAAAATAGTTTTTGTAATGGATAATTTTCAGTTCAAAGGTTCAAATCACTTGATAATTACAGGTAGTATTACCTTACGAGTTGGAAGTAGATGAACAAGAATTATTTTTTAACTTAGAAACTTAGATTAATTTTGCTTTACATGTTCCAATTACATAATAAATTTCAGCATAAGATTGAAAATGATTATGTTGACAAAAAGGTTTAGACTGACACCCTGTTGATTTATGCAAAATAGCTGAGTAGGTGGCATTTTGTTAAATAAGTATTTGTTGTGCAAATGACGTCTCTTATTCAACGCTAAATGGTGCATCTGAGACAACTCTCAGCTTTTAACCTTTTGTTATAGGGATATTGTTTAACCCACAATATAGTGCTTTGACGTTTGGACGTACTGTTTTAAGAACTCAAACGAGTGATGTAGGACTGAACACTTCTACCATTTTTAAAGTGTTTTGTCTTTCTTTCTATATGACAGTGGGTATTGTTAACCAGTCTGGATTGCATAATGCCTTGGACAGCAAAACTTTTGATATTTTTGTGATCGTTGTATGAAAGTGCAGAATTTTGAAATTATGAAAATTATGAAATTATGAATTATGAAATAAACATGAAGTAAACACCACCTAATTTAACATCAGTTATGAGTGGTAAAGTTATATGTGTAAATTTTATTCAAATCACTTAGCACCAGTACGGTAATTTGTCTTATATAGTTAAAGACAAAATGTAACAATGGCAGTAGTATGTTTCCCATTGGATGAGTTTTGTTTGTAAGTTAAAATTATAAACAATCTAATGCAAAACCTGATTGAACGTATTTATTCTGAATATGTACAAGGTAACATTGATCAATCAATCATATAATCAATCACATATCAAGTTATGAACAGCTGATACTTGTGAATATTGAAAGTTTGTATCATTTTATCCGATTTCCATGCTATCCGAATTTCATAACACAGCATGGTGCTTTGAATTTAGCTCAAGTGTTAAGAGTAGTTATTATTTATTTTTAAGGTTTGAAACAGTTCAATAAAATATTAATCTATAGATAATTAGATAACATCTAAAGCAAAACACTTACATGTTATCAAGAAATATAAAACGTAAAATGTAATTCCTGATACCTTGAAAAATCTGCCATTTTGTCAAACAGGATCTCGTGACTAGAATCTTAACAAACTATTGTTTCAGAAGTTACGATATTATGGACTGTATTTTTATCACAATTTTTGGACTTACAGCACTCTGACCCATTCAATATATTGTTACAGGCAAGAACCAGAGTGATGTTGTTCTTACCATTAGATAGAGCAAAAAATTACGAACATTTTGATACCAAACACTCATTTTTTTTCAAAATTGGAGTTACGACACTCTGGAATTATGGCAACGAAATCGTTGAATTTATATCCCCCGCCGAGTATTGGTTTTTATTAACACAACAACTGAAGACATAAGGCTTTATTAATATATTAATTATGGCATAAACAGTAATATTCTTTGAACTTGATAAATATTTAGGGCAATATCAGAGCCATAACCTTGTGTTAAATAGTAAAATCTGGAAATGCCGATGAGATGTATGCATACTACATAAGTAATCAAACGCCATAAATCTGAGTTATAAGAATCTGACCGGAACAAAGCGACTATATGCACATCTCCTCTTAGCATCCCATAAAGTTTCATTGAATTCCAGCCAGTAGTAGCAGAAAAGTAGCGAGGAAACAAATATTTTTCTATATGGATACTGCATAACTAATCAAAGGCCATAACTCTGAGTTAAAGTGTCTGACCGGAACAAGCCGATTAGTATTGAAGGTTCCCATAAAGTTTTGTTGAATTCCAGCCAGTAGTTGTAGAGAAGTAGCGCGGAAACGATTTTTACTCCATATGCATACTGCATATCTATTCAAGGGCCATAACTCTAAGTTAAAGTGTCTGACCGGAACAAGCCGACAATATTCGCATCTCCTCTTGGTATTGAAGGTTCCCATAAAGTTTCGTTGAATTTCAGCCAGTAGTTGCAGAGAAGTAGTGCGGAAACGATTTTTACTCTATAATCATACTACATAACTAATCAAGGGCCATAACTCTGAGTTAAAGTGTCTGACCGGAACAAGCCGACGATATGCGCATCTCCGCTTGGTATTGATGATTCCCATAAAGTTTCGTTGAATTCCAGCCAGTAGTTGCAGAGAACTACTCCGGAAACTATTTTTACTCCATATGCATATTGCATAACTAATCAAGGGCCATAACTCTGAGTTAAAGTGTCTGACCGGAACAAGCCGATGATATGCACATCTCCTCTTAGTATTAAAGGTTCCCATAAAGTTTCGATGAATTCCAGCCAGTAGTTGCAGAGAAGTAGCGAGGAAACGATTTTTACTCCATATGCATACTGCATAACTAATCAAGGGCCATAACTCTGAGTTAAAGTGTCTGACCGGAACAAGCCGATGATATGCACATCTCCTCTTGGTATTGAAGATTCTCATAAAAATTCGTTGAATTCCAGCCAGTAGTTGCAGAGAAGTAGTGCGGTAACGATTTTACTCTATATGCATACTACATAACTAATAATGGGCCATAACTCTTAGTTAAAGTGTCTGACCGGAAAAAGCCGACGATATGTACATCTCCTCTTGATATTGATGATTCCCATAAAGTTTAGTTGAATTCCAGCCAGTAGTTGCAGAGAACTACTCCGGAAACGAAATTCGGACGGACGGATGGACGGACGGACGGATGGACACGCCAAAACTATATCCCCCTCCCGATTCCATCGCGGGGGATAAAAAGCAGGCCACATATCCTAGTCAGTATTCAAGTGAGAAATACTGGAACCTGCCAATAAAAGATTAGCCGAATAAAAAGAACTAAAATACCACAAGCACAACAATTATGTCGTGCTGAACGATATTTAAGGGTCAGAAATAAAACATCCCTGATTGAATGTGCGGGGCGACCTTTTACAGCCTCCAAACGACAGATGTTGAAACGCAGATGTGGCGATAAAATAGAGAGACACAAAGAATCCAATGAAGTCAATGGGGTAAGCAACTAAAGTAGTAGGTCCATAGGTATATCTATTTAAACCATCAACAACTTTGAGTTTAAAAAAAAGACAACACTAGGAATATTTTAGTTGTATATTGCGCTATATCAACTATAGATATGTCTTTAATGTGTGTTTATAGACCAAACAGAGACGATAACAGTATACCTCAGATCATTAAAATAAATCTGTAATAAAATATTGTTTAAAACAATCAAAATATTTCGCTATATTTTGAAGTTAAGTTAAGCTATTTCTAGAGGCATTGTTAATGCAAATTCACAGTCACACAATTCCATATGCAACTTTTGAAAACGACAGGACGATTTCAATGAGAAAACACTCATCAAAGACATGATCAACAAGGAATGGCGGCGTTCAATGAACGCAACCCCCCATATATAGAAAAAGAAAATGCCTTGTAAAATAAGCAACAAGAACTGCAAGATAAAAGAAAAAAAGGTTAGAGGGTTCTTTGATAAGATCGCAGGCAAAATGGGTATTATAAAGAAGAAAACGGACCAGATACTTTTGTAATCTAGAAATTGGGCATTTCGTTTAAAGAAATATGGCAACCCTTTTTAACAAGACGGGTGATTTTATTAAGTAACAAAGAGCTATTTTAGCGGAATATATGAACCATTATAAGTCCTTATTCTCTGCAAAGATTACTAACACAGTTAATCTAGTTAATCTGTTTCTTGATATAAATGTAACAAAACTTTTCGAGACGACACGAAAAAAAGCTAAGAGGGTTTTATCTTTTGAAGAGGCTTTGGAAAGTTCAAAATGGATGCCAAATGATACTTCGCCTGATATAAATGGTTTTATTTCGGCCTCTTTAATTTTTTCTGGGTTGATAAGGGATTTTGTTTTGCGTTCAATTAATTACTCATATAATCTCGCAATCCGATTAATTAGCTGTTATCAAATGTATAACGAAAGGTGACAAAGATAAACGTTTCTGAAACAATAGGTGTCCCTTTTTTTACTTAATATCACATCAAAATTGCATCTGCATGAATTGTTAATAGAATTAAATCTGTATTAGTGAAGACCAAAGTGGATTTATCGCGGGGAGATTTATAAGTGATAATATTCGTTTAATTTAAATTTATATACTGAACTTATGCTCTTATTCGATGCCCTCAAACGAGCATAAATGATGTATTATCCTCCAACATACACATGCATTCAAGCACCTTTTAAGAAAAAAATAACATAAAACAATTTTAGGGGACATGCCGTAAGCCTTCCAGTTTATTTTTCAAAAGATTAACAGGAAACAAAAGAAACAACTCCATTGATAAATACTTGAAGAAAAAGCAAGTGTACTTCTGAAATGTTCGTGTTCTGCTCTCCGACCCAACCAAACAAACCTAATGAAATTCGATTTCTAAGAAAAACTTTAATATTAGTTTTAGTATTAATAATAGAAATATTGATATTAGAACTATAACTGCCACTGTCTTGGCGTGAATACCCCTGCATACTACTTTGTCAGAATCAACAGTGGCCATATAGAGCCCTGTCAAAGCTGAGGTTAGTAAGCCAGTGCATTGCTAAGTTATGTATTCTACATGCTTCAAATGTAAAAATGTCGGCCATTTTAATTTTGGTGGTTCCAGAATTCCTACTTGAATACCGTATAATCACCCTTAGGATATGTTGCCTGCTTTTTAAATTTGTCTTTTGACGTCTTATCTGTGATTTGCAGGCTTCTAATGTCAAAAAGTCAAAATCAATACACTGAGGACCTTAAGCATTTGAGCAGACAAGCTTATTGTAGTAAAAGCCCCTGTGACATTGACCCTTGACACAGTCACCTCAAAATCAAAAGGGGTCATCTTCTAGTCATAAACAGCCTCAATACCAAATATGAAGACTGTTGACCAACGCATTCTTAGGCAATTGAGCCAACAAGACGGTAGCTTGCACTTTCCAGTACCGTCCATGAACAGGCTAAATCAAACCGAGCCTGCAGCATTTTTTTATTTTGTTGTGTTGAACTTTCTTTAAGGATTCTGTTTTTCTCTATTTTATTGTCACATCTGTGTTATTTGTGCCGTGTGGCGGCTGTAAAAAGTATCCCCGTACATTTAATCAATGATGTTAAATTTTCGATCCTTGAAGATCGTTCAGCAAGACATTGTTGGTGTGTATACATGATATGTGGTACATTAAGTTTCTTCTTTTCGGCCATTTTAACTTGGGTGGTTCCAGAATTCCTACTTGAATACTGTATAATCACCCTAAGGATATGTTGCCTGCTTTTTAAGGTGACAACGGAGTAAATTATCACTGAAAATACCTAAAATGAGATTTTTTGCTTAGTAGATTTATCCATCTTTTCTGAACACATTCGTGATTTAATTTTGGAAGCAGTTAGTCCAAAAATGTGTTTTTAAACGTTTTAAAACGGTACCTGTACCATTTTTATCTGCTATTCGCATAACCTGTCAATTATCGATAACGCTCCGCCCCCTGTTGAGGCATCAATGAGGAAAATCGGTAGTTCCATACATGCGTGAATTACCGGTCCATACTACTCGTAAATTCATGTATCGTACAAATACCGAATATCGTCTACCTTTTATTTAGCCTTTTTTATAAAATAAGAAATTGTCGGCCAATGTACGTAACATAATCTATGAAACATAAATAATTAAGCATAGCGGCAAATCGCACGACCACGGGGTTGATTAAAAATATAGTTGCTAAAATATCCATAATGGGTGAAAATAATTTGTCAGTCCCGTTAATCTGATAGATATTACATTGAGTTTATGGACTTTTGTACGGATTCCAGGGCTTGCTCCACATTCAACCTCGTTTTCTAACAATGTCAAGTAAAACAACAACAAAAACAGACAACATTTTTTTATGTGAACGCCTGTATGACTTGTGGTAAGGTGTCCCTGACAAATTTCTAAGCCATTTTAGGTTGTCTAAGGATGATTATTTCTCTATGAATCAATTAAAAAAGATAATAAAATATATTATCAGTGAACGCTTTGAATAAATTGTTCGCCAGTAAATCGAACACAGTACTAATAAACCTGGGACAAAGTATTGAATTTATTGTATATCCCAGTAGAAACTGGATCTCTATGCCGTGCTTAGATGCATAGATGATATTCATGATAATAGAAGTCAAGAAGGTCAGATCATAATGATCGAGTGATACCTTTTACTTCTATTAAAATATGTGAAGCATTTATATAAATTTGGAGGAAAAAAATATAATATCCCGTTCTTATTTGTACAATGTACATCTACCATGGACTTTAAAAGACCGTCAGAAGCTCAGTTTTTTGTTATTTTAATTTATATTTTATCAGAATTTCATAAACGAATACACAGAGTGACATGGGTATAATATAATAATAATGCTGATGATGATAATAATAATAAACTTCAAAATACCCCGCTAGCGGTGCGCAAATACGTTCCATTCCCCCACAGAGTGCCTCAAATTTTACCGAGAGTCACGTGACATGTGCGACCGATACCAGACGGACGGTAAATCACGTTAAGATTTGAAGAAATTTCTGTTATAAACTGATATTAATCAGCAACTTTTTAGTTGGTCAGATGTCACTGGGTCATAAAATGTTGTTAGAGTATGTTACCGCAACTTGTTACCCTCTCGAGTGCGATATTTGTGTATTATGCAATTATTTAGCGTGAAACGTACGGGTCCGGGAGAGAACAGCCGATTTATGACACTTCGTTTGATGCGGGTCGGACTAACTTTGAATCAGCATAACTTTTTTAATAATCAAGCAATTAACATGCGGTTTAAAGCACATGAAAGGGAATTCATTTACGGAGGGAAGCGTGTCAGGGATTTTTGTTTGCTCAATCAGCGACTTAATTATCTTTAATTACGTGATATGTATGGTGAAAAAAGTCGCATAAAATGTTTTACGTTACGTAATATTTTTTTGAGAAAAGATAGAAAAAATTTGAGACACGGTTCCCCAGATATTATAAGTATGTTTATTTTCCAAAGGTTTGATGACAAACAAATAAAAAATGACTTTGATATGACGATTTAAAATTTTAGGATTTTTATTAAAAATCAATCATTTACAAAGGCATTTTTTCAAATATGTTATTTTTTATGATGATCACCGACATTTAATGCACAAAGATTAAATAAAAAGCAATTATTACTAAAATAAGTTTGTTTAAATGACATTTATGTGAGTACCACGGAAAGTGTCTGTTGTCACCTTAAATTTGTCTTTTGACGTCTTATCTGTGATATGCAGGCTTCATAACCTTAGATCCCCTTTCAAAATTCCAGTTTTTTTTGTTCCGCCCATTGTTTTCTCGTTTAGGGCAAAGGCATTATTTTACTTGGGGACCATACGCCGCTTTTCATGGAATGACACTACTGTGTCACATTTAAGGTTCCATCATAACTGCCGTATGAACACACCTGCGGATGTTTCAAAATTCAAAATTTTACCATTTTCGTGTTAAATGTTGATTTCTGCTTAAGCCGGTGCTAGGGGGCGTGGTCGGTAACTTGCACTTTCCAGTACTGTCCATGAAAAGGCTCAATCAAACCGAGCCTGCAACATTTTCCATTTTGTTGTGTTGAACTTTCTTTAGGGATTCTGTTGTTTTCTTTTTTTTAGGTCAAGGTCCCTGTCACCTTTGACTCAGTGACTTCAAAATCAATAGGGGTAATCTTATAATCATGACTAACCTCCATGCCATAATTATATGAAGATAGTGGATCAAAGGAGTATTAAGATATTGGGACGACAAGCTTTTTTTAGTCAAGGCCTGTCTGACTTGCTTGACCTTTGACCCAGTGACCTCAAAATCAATAGGGGTCATCTTCTCATCATAACTAACCTCCGTAAAAAATATGAAGACTGTGGGTCAAAGGAATCTTAAGTTATTACGCAGACAGGCTTTTTAAGTCAAGGACCCTGTGACCTTAACCTTTGATCGAGCAACCTCAAGATCAATAGGGGTCATCTTCTCATCGTGACTCACCTTCATGCCAAATATGAAGATTGTGGGTCAAAGGAATCTTTAGTTATTTGACGGACAGGCTTTTTTCAATCAAGGCCTCTGTGATATTAATCTTTGTCCCAGCTACCTCAAAATCAAAAGGGGTCTTTTTCTCATGAGGACTAACCTCCATGCCAAATATATAGAAAGTGGGTCAAAGGAATCTTAAGTTATTTGGCGGACAAGCTTTTTCCAGTCAAGGCCCCTGTGACCTTGACCTATGACGCAGTGACCTCTCAATCAATAGGGGTCATCTACTCATCGTGACTATCTCCATGCCAAATTTTAAGACTGTGGGTCAAAGGAATCTTAAATTATTCGGCGGACAGTGAAAACCCGACAGAGGCCTGACAGGTCGGACGGACAAGCTGATTCCAGAATACCCCCCTTCATCTTTGTTGTTCGGGGGGGGGGTATAATTAACAAATATAATGTAATTGCAAAACGCCAAAGTCAGAAATCTTGCGAGCGGGCTACCGAACCCTACCCCATTGTGGTAGGGGGAGGCAGGAAGCTCCAAAGCTCAAGATCAGTGGCTGATTCAATCGCCTTTCTGACATATCCCCAATTTTGAGTTTAATGAGAAAACCATTAATTAAATGAAATGCATAAGGCTCAGATTGAATCAAAACATGACATTGTTATCTTCCATCCCCTTCATTTTTTATTATTCATTTTTACAGCCATGGTAAAACAAAGACGAAGAATCTGAAATAGACAAAACAAGATATCAAAAATATGTTTAAGGCAATGTTCAATCCATAAATTTATATATGATAATTCGTAATACATGAAAATTATATTTAAAGAAATTTCACAAATGGACGGCGTGAACTTAATGACTCGAATGCCTATATTTCATCAACTTACACGTAAAATCGTTCATAATTACTGCCAAAAACATTACCATATATGGAAAGACACGGTGTTTGCACAGTAAATAAATATATTTATGCTCTTATTCGATGCTCTCAAACGAGCATAAATGATTTATTATCCTCCAACATACACATGCATTCAAGCACCTTTAAAGAAAAAAATAACATAAAACAAGGTTAGGGGACATGCCGTTAAGCCGTCACAAAATATAGAAGGGAACATTAAAAAGAATAAACACTGATATTTAACTAGAAATGTGTCCATAGGAAACGGGTGCCCCCACACGCCACTGTTCTGTCAATCTTACGACTTTAGGTCAAATATGTTTTGAAAACTAAAAATCTTTTACTAAGTAAAGGGCAAAAACTTTACAAATACTGAATTAATCCACAAGCAAACCCCAAGATGCATAAGTACACGTGCTGACCAACATTCTTGTAAACTTTCAGGCCTACAAGTCAAATTCTTTATGCATGAACAAGTTGAAAATTGCAAATTTATACAACTGTAAGTCAAGGGCAATAACTCTAACAAAACTGAAAAAAATCCACATGCAAAGTCCCAGGTGCATTGCTTCACAGTGATGTTGATCATTATTCCTGTAATTTAGTGATGTTGATCATTATTCCTGTAAAGTTGGTTGATTCTAACTCAAGCACTCAAGGAACAAGTAACACAACATAATGAAACGGTTTTTACTAGTCCAAGGGCAATAACTCTACAAATACTGGATAAATCCACTAGCGAAACACAAGGTGCACAACTACATATGCTGAGCAACATTCCTGTAAGGTTAAATGACTCTATGTCAAATCCTTTTTGAGTTACATGCGACACAAGTTGAAAATTGCAAACAAATTCTAAGTCAAGGGATATAACTCTAAAAATACTATATAAATCCACACGAAAATGCACAGGTTCACAACTGCACATGCTGATCAACGTTACATTCCTGTAAAGTTTCATGACTTTAGGTCAAATCCTTTTTGAGTTACATGCGACACAAGTTGAAAATTGCAAATATTTACTAGGTCAAGGGCGATAACTCTAAAAATACTAAATAAATCCACACGAAAATACCCAGGTGTACAACTGCACATGTTGATCAACATTTCTGTTGAGTTTCATGACTCTAGGTCAAATACTTTTTGAATTTCATGCGACACAAAAGAGAAGGGACGGACGGAATGACGGGTGGACGGACGGATGGACAAGGGTGTACCTAACACCCCCCCCCCCCTTAAGTGGGGGCACAGGAATGTCAAATTGATAAGTTTTTGTAAACTCCTTTAACAAGATTAAAGTTCGGTATTTAATTTTTGGAGAATAATATGAAACGACTCTTTAATGTGAAAGATAATATAGTAATTTTCAAATTTTTTTTTTTTTAATTTCTAATTTTTGAGTAACTTGCCTGTTCAAAGTTGGTTTCCAGTTTCTTCCTTGATTCACGATTGATGTATATGGTTTGTTTCAACTGCCATCTTCATTGATTGATTCAATATTTACATATGTATGTTGTTTGTTTCCTTTTTATACATCTTTGATTCGAGTTTCTCCTTCTCCAGTTAATAAAAGCGATAACGGTTATTTTTTGTTTGTTTCCCATTGTCTAGGTAAACTGATAATATGCAATTAAATGTAGTCTGTAGTCCGGTGTGTTAAGAACTGTTAAAGGAAAAACTATATTGCCTTGTCCCAGTTTCTGTTTAACTTGTTGCAGATTGTTATAGACAATGCCTTTTCCCCCATTTCATATGTCAAGTAATTCATTGAAGAAAGACATCATCAATAGATCCTTTATGACCTGAAAGGAAATATTAACAATATGTTAAAGACATCATTCAACTGCTCTAAAGTATCATGAAGAGAATATGAGAAAGCAAGTTAAAATTCATGAACAGAATTATTTTAATTGCTTGATATTGTATGCATGTATGACATTATTTATTTACAATCTTACAATCAAGACTGACTGTAAAACACAGCAGTACAATGCTTGTGAGGCAAATCAACACTTTCATTTTCGGGCAAGAAGCCAAGATGTTATGGCTTGAAAGTAGCCAACTGAGCTTATAACACATACAGACTATCATTTACATTAAAATGTTTCATCAAAATATTACCATTAAAATATAAACATATATAAATATTAAACATCATTTGCATATGCCCTTCTACGATGACATCATATTAAATATACAAGGGCGTATGCAAATGAGGTAAAATATTTTATTTTGAAGTAAAAGATTCTTTTAACTGAATTTATTGTTTTGTTTCACATAGATTTATTACATATTTATTACAAGTCCGGAATTGTCTTTAAATTGATTATAAATTGTATTTATATAGTTTGTGAAAATATTTAAGATTGGGGTGGGGTGGGGGGTGTCTTATTTGATAAACAAAAAAATAAACACCAAAAGAAGATTATATCATTAATCAAGTATCAAAACTGCGCTTTGGGCCATATACCTTTCTAAGTCTGACCAATCAGTCCGTGAAACTTGCATATTGCCCTCAGGCCATGTTTTATTTGATGAATAATACATGTGTGTATTGACATGATTATGGAGGGGTTAATGAGACTGGATTTACTATAAAATTAATTATACCATTAACCAAGTATCAAAACTCAGCTAAATACTGCCCTCTTGATGTAATTGGCATAAAATGTTACCGATTAAGAAGGTTGAAGTAAATTTAATACTTTAACACAGGAAAAACATGAATTTATTG
Source organism: Ruditapes philippinarum (assembly GCF_026571515.1). NCBI lineage: Eukaryota > Metazoa > Mollusca > Bivalvia > Venerida > Veneridae > Ruditapes > Ruditapes philippinarum. Next base: position 45,481 of record NW_026852953.1, read on the forward strand.
TTGATAAAAAAAAACAACAACTGATGGAACAAATTGTTCTGTTGTTCTGTGGTTGTTGACAACAACCACAGAACAAAGAAAAAAAAATCAGGCATATTCCGGATAGTTCGGAATTGGAGATAGTCTGGATTTAGTGGCCAGTAGGATTTTCAGGAATATTAATCTTGTAACAAATTGGCTTAATACCTATCAAATTCATTATAATACTAAACTTCAGTAACAAAATTGTTGATGATTTTATCATGACATGTTTCACAATTTAATAAATTATATATCATTAATAGAATAGATCTACCAAAGAAATACATTAAAATATTGTTTAATGAAAACAAAACACAACCTTTACAATAATAAATGAATATATATATATATATATATATATATATATATATATAATATATATATATATATATATATAAATGAGAGAATATATACACACATACCACCACATCGATATTGCCAGTTCAATTACGGCACAGCGCCTAGCAGAACAGTCATGAAAGCATAGCCACTGCTCATCCACCATCACAAAAATGATGGTTTCAGAACAGCTTTATATACAGTCACAAACTGCACTACACATTGAAACAAGCTCAACATTCGCATATATAGAGTTTGTTCTCTGTTATCATGTCTCACAAATCAACGATGACATTTTTATTGTCATCGTTACTGATTGGGACCAGAGAACTATATATCTATTTCCGAAAGTCAACTGGATCCAGTAAGATCAGTAGGATACAATGAATTTAGACAGATAAAGTATATATAAAGGGAGATAATTAAATTCAATACAGTCATACTTTCCCCTCCTCGGGATCACTTAAGATACAAGTGTGCAGATAAATTGTTATAGAAATGAGAGAATATATACACACATACCACCACATCGATATTGCCAGTCCAATTACGGCACAGCGCCTAGCAGAACAGTCATGAAAGCATAGCCACTGCTCATCCACCATCACAAAAATGATGGTTTCAGAACAGCTTTATATACAGTCACAAACTGCACTACACATTGAAACAAGCTCAACATTCGCATATATAGAGTTTGTTCTCTGTTATCATGTCTCACAAATCAACGATGACATTTTTATTGTCTTCTTCACTGATTGGGACCAGAGAACTATATATCTATTTCCGAAAGTCAACTGGATCCAGTAAGATCAGGTAGATCCATAGGATACAATGAATTTAGACAGATAAAGTATATATAAAGGGAGATAATTAAATTCAATACAGTCATACTTTCCCCTGCGTGGGATCACTTAAGATACAAGTGTGCAGATAAATTGTTATAGAAATGAGAGAAAATATACACACATACCACCACATCGATATTGCCAGTCCAATTACGGCACAGCGCCTAGCAGAACAGTCATGAAAGCATAGCCACTGCTCATCCACCATCACAAAAATGTTGGTTTCAGAACAGCTTTATATACAGTCACAAACTGCACTACACATTGAAACAAGCTCAACATTCGCATATATAGAGTTTGTTCTCTGTTATCATGTCTCACAAATCAACGATGACATTTTTATTGTCTTCTTCACTGATATATATAGTTAAATAATTTTTTAATTAATTTTTCCTTATATTTTACTGGAAAGTAACACTTTTTTACATACCGCAACTAATGTGTGATTAACCGAAACAACCTGCAAAGTATTTTTTTTATGTTATTCGTCTGGAGCCACCATAATTATTGCTCAATTCGATTTCGATATATGCATTTAATGAGTATTATCCATGACTGAAAGTTTTTCCTTTAGTTGTTCTTTAATATTTCGCATGTTTCATCGTACTGTCAGTGTTTTGATTCTTATACCTCCTTAAACATTTGAAACAGAGAAGAAGTTAACTTAAATGAAATAACTCTATTTAATACAGTTTAGTCGCTTTTTTAAACTTGGTAAACTAAATTGACCCATATAATATTGTACTCACTAATTTTATTACATTTTGCCTAGAACTACATTTAAAGGATTTAATATAAAAAATCGACTGCTAATATGATGACTATAACAACACGGATTTTTTTTTTAAGATTTGCAAATGACCTTGTCCTAAGCTGTGATAATTTCAAGACTGGGAACAAAAGTAACGTAAATTTAGAATGGGAACAAAAGTAACGTAAATTTAGCATATTTAAGCCTGGGAATAAAAGTAACGTAAATTTAGCACATTAAGTATAATCGTTTACGTAAATATTTCCCATCATAGTGTATGAAGATTTAGTTACCAGTCTAGATTGTTGACAGAACGAGACCGGAAACAATTAATCATAATTGAAGTTGTCAAGAACATGCAAATTAACGCGTCTCTATAATGTAAAAGAAATACCGTATATAACAAACGATATAAGATAAAGATCTGGTCGTTCATGATTGACACATAATTAAGTTATTAAGATGTTTCCTAATTATAACAGGAAGTAAAATGACCACAGAGATATGAAAAATTTAATTTACACTGACCTAGATATAGACTTGACGAAAATAACACTACAGACTAGAGTAAACATTATTTACAAGTTTTTATTGCAATATAATATAGTTTCAAGGTTAAAAGGGAGGAATGTATTTACAGCTTACTGTTTACATTATCGGATAGCCTTATTAGTGGAATCTTTCACGTTACTGATAAATAGTCTTAAATCCATAATATGATATAATTTCGCGTAATTTAGCCGTGGAATTAACTGATGAAGATAGTTTGGACTTTGTGTCCTAAAATTTAAGACAATTTCAATAGCGACTTTAATGGCTATACATGATCTAGCATGGATACAAATTTAAAGCTAAGTGTGCGAATTATTAAGCGTGATTCCGGGAAGGCGGTATTTTATAAACATGATGGTCAGAGGTTCGAACAAACTCATACAGTGAAAATGAACGCTGACAAGGAATATGATATCATGTTTACGCTGAATCCGGCGATGGGTATCGAGTAAGTTAAATATTTCATATTATATTTACATGCATTATTACATATTGGAAGCATTAGATTTCTTACTTATAATTATGAAGATCATTTAGTTGTAAATAGGTTATAGGAAAATTAAGTGAGCATTACATATCATTTTATATACATCCTGTTTAATATAGATCTATCATGGACTGAAACAAATTTATTATATCTTCATTTCAAGTTGAATACATGGCTGTAAGTAGGTCAACGTTGTTTATCATTTTTGGACTTTGACATAGATAATCTATCTATATCCTTATAGGTTATGACAAATATCAGCAAAACCTAAAACAATATACTTTATTAGGACCTGTTCCTGTACAAGACCTAAAAAGAGTTGAATATGCGCTTTAGTTTTCCCCTAATAATGAATGAAAAAATCTATCCTTATTTCATAATTCAATTATTATTATTATCATTATTATTATTATTATTAATAATAAAAGCACTTTAAATTATCCTTATATAATTTTCATGAATTACGTCTTAAGAAGATATCAATAAATTCAATTCTAGGAAGGCCCCTTAGTTTATTTGTTTTGGGGTTATTTTCGTTGTTGTTTTTTCTGAGATGTCAAAAACTATAACTAAATAATAACCGTTTATATCTAAGAAATTTTCAAATAAAAAAGCAAGTAATCATTATTTAAAGTAGTTTGTACTATTCAATTCATTTAGTTTAAAAAAAATGAAGTGTATCAAGATGGGGTGTTTACGTTGTTTTAGTGACTATAATCTGGTAGGATCACTTAATTTCTTGTTTCAGAAAACTATTACTAAATGGAGAAGCTCATAAAATAGATCGTTGTCATGACAACAATGACGAATACGAGGACACGAGGACTTACGTCACACACTATGAGACAGTGGGCGTTGACGTTTGCAGACGAGGCAAGCGGAGGGAGCTACTTTTTGTACTAGAGGTAAGCATCCTTTTATCTTTTCAGGATAAATTTCTGTGAAGTTGATTAAAATTGATATTATCACATGTCCCTTTATTATTTATATCAATTAAATTTATATGTGTATACATAATCAAATGTAAAATATATTAAAACATGACGTCTTATCATCTACAAGACCAGGGTTCATCTTTGGCTGTTTAATACTGCTGTCACTGAGGAAAGTTCAAGTCAAGTGATTTGTATAACGTTTGTGTAAAGATGTTTTAATGCAGATATCATTCTATATTTCAGCTAGAAAACGGTGTTTACATGAAACTGAGTGTACAGTGTAAGGTATATAAATTCGGGGAGACCACTCACTGCAGCTGGGGTCAGCAGTTAGCCGGAATAGAGCTGGATTGTAAAATTGAGAAAGGTCAAAATTATGTCAACATATTACATGAAAAGTATTTCTGAAGCAATAACATTTTGATTATTAAGAACTAAATTGTTAATCTACAATTCCACAGTTTCTCTCGTGGCACTTATCAATGTGATATGCTAAGATGTGAAGTTGTCGAACTAAAAATGGAGTACAAAAAGGAGGAGAGACAACACAAGTTGATCGAATAAATCGTCCGCTAGGATTACCAGTCGTGTGATGATGGGCGAGGAGATAAGATATCTTCAGGCAGAATGTATGGCTGATAATATACTAAACTATAGATAAGAAATACGATAATGTGTACTTCATCTTGAAGTCTATCATATAAAGTTTACTGTTTTGTCAGGTCTAATATGATGTTATCTTTGTTTTGACAAGAGATCTGACTGCAAATAAAGATGGCTGTCTTTATTGCAGAGAACATTTTTAACAAATAGTTTATGATTTATATAAAGCTTTAACATGTTAATGCATATTATTCTTGAAACTGCAACTTTAAATAGATAGCTCAAAATGCATTCAAATTACACTAATACAAAGTCAACGGACATTTATTTCACTAGCTATTGCGCTGTTTATACAGAATGATATTGTACTGTAACAATTCTACTTCAATGTTTTTGGAAGACATGCAAACAGAACTATAAGCTTCGTAGCTTAATTATGATTTTGTCGTTTTAATGCTTCTTAATTTGTTTATATAATCATACAATATATAACATCACACTTGTTATTTAGGCGGCACTGGTAAGTTTAGCTATTAATTAATGTACGTCATTTTTATTAAAACACAAGAATATCAAAATGTCATCTATAACTGCATGTATTTATGTTTTGAACTTCATTCAATTTGTTTGTATCAAAATTATTTCAGTTAATATGTTTATGTATGCAACAAAAATAGAAACCATTTAATTAAAATAATTGAGTGTTATGATATAATTGTTTTGGACCTGGCCATTTCATTGATGATATATTTATACTAGATTTAGATATCGTAATAATCATTTATATTTTATCGAAGACCAGAATTGTTATTACCATTGTAATGTAAATAACCAAATAAGGACCATAAGATAAAGATTCATAAACAAATTCGTTAAAAAATGATTATGCTCTGTCAGATTGCCTAGCCAGCTGAGCATTCCAGCAGAGCAATTTTACACTATATTAAGGAATGCCCTGCTAGTGTTCCTTGCCAGATGAGCATTCCAGCAGAGCATTTTACACTATATTTTAGAATTGTCCGCTATATTGCTCTTGTAGCTGAGCATTGTGTCAGAGCATTTTTACTCTATATTTCAGAATGCTCTGCTTGGTCGCTCTGCCAGGCAGAGCATTTTACACTACTAGTATCTTAAGAATGATACTATATATTTCCCTGCCAGCTGAGCATTCTACCAAAGCAATTTTACTCCACATTTCAGAAAGCTCTGTTTGCTTGTTTGTTTTGCGACTGATCATGCCAGCTCACTATTTTTAGGAATGTCCTGCTACATTGCTCTGTCAGCATTCCAGCAGACAAAGTTTTACATTATATTTAATAATGCCCTGCAAGATTTCTCTGTTTGACATTTCTGCAGAGGAATTTTATACTATATTTAAGACTGATCCGCTTATATTGCTTGACCAGCTGAGCAATCCAGCAGAGCATTTTACACACTATAATAAGGATTGCTCTGCTTAATTGCCAAGACAGCTGAGGATTCCAGCAGAGCATTTTACTCTATATTAAAGAGCGCCCCGCTAGATTATAAATATATATATAATATATAAATTGTAATCCCTTTATGCGATGCTCACTGTTCACTCTATTTTCTCACATACTAACAGATAACCCGTCGCACAGCATTATTCATTAATATATGACATTCATTGAAGAAAATAATAATTTGCATGCATTGCTCCTAAAAAGATTTACTGACAGCAATTTATATTTACCTCACCCAGCCAAAATCACACCTAAAATATACTAATATGGGCAATCTTCATACTCCAGAATCCGCCCGATTCCTTTAAAAATATCACTTACACGCAGTGCAAGCTATGGCATTTTAAAAAATGACAAATAAAGTGTCTGTCATACGTTCAGATTTTTCATTAAAAATTATCCGAAATTTCTTACTTGTTTGGCGCCAACTGTCAAAGCTTGATTTTTAACTTTTTCACCTCCATTCATTCGGAGAGTCAGAAATACATACAAAGCTACCAAAATGCTTATGTTCGGGTAAAAACCCAAAAATACTTCTCATTTCCTACACACAAACAAGAAAGAATTACAATAACAGAGAAATATCAGAAGTTTCCAGTACCTTCAAAACACCATGTCTGAGTTATTAAAAAAACTGACCGGGCCATCATTCGAATATATCCCCTGTCCCCTAAGTAACGCAGAAGTGTGCAATAAATGGCGTATAACTTACAGGATTTCAGTAAGTAAACTGGCCAATATATTTTTAACTTAACCGCACTGAAAAAAATGAATAGCCGCATACGGCTGCGAAGACATTTCTATTTATCCCTTATCAAGAGTATTTCCTTGAAATTGTTTACTTTTCAAGATCATTAGTGAAAATAATGGTTTGACCTCTTTGAACTTCCTTGTGTTTATTTTGTCAAAAAATTAATAATTAAAGAGTGAGACCAATGAAAAGTTCTATAATTTAACAAAGCCCATTTTCATAACTACCATCATCTCAATAGGTATTGAGAAATTGATACCCCGTTGCAACCCCGTTGTTACCTTGAGTAAGACATTTTTCACGAATTGCCTCGTACTCACTTCAACAAAGATTAATTATATTACGAAGCTTACAGCTAAAGTCGAGTATAAAATTTAATAAAGATTTTTTGATTTTGTTGAAATCGCGGTGGGATTACGTCAGGGGCAGACAAATTCCCCGACATTTATTTTCCTTTTTTGTTAAAGTCATCGAATCGTTTTTGCAGCAAGATAATACAACTGACCTAACCATTAATGAAGTTTGTCTTGTTATTTTGTTATTTGCGGATGATATGGTAATATGTGGCGATTCCGTTGAAGATTTACAATCGTGACTGAATTCTTTACGCGAATATTGTGACAAATGGGTGTTAGAGGTAAACACTGCAAAATCCAAAGTTGCAAATCTGCGGATGTTTCAAAATTCTAAATTTTACCAGTTCATGTTAAATGTTGAATTCTGCCTAAGCTGGTGCTAGGGGGCGTGGACGGTAACTTGCACTTTCAAGTACCGTCCATGAACAGGCTCAATCAAACCGAGCCTGCAACATTTTCAATTTTTCGTGTTGGGCTTTCTTTAGGGATTCTGTATTTTTCTTTTTTATGAAACGAGAGCCAGTTAAATGAAATGAAGTTTTAATTTAAAATAATGAACAGTTGGAAAGTGTTGATGATTTCAATTATTTCGGAATAACATTGAATTACACTGGTACTTTCGCTTAATTATTAAATGTCTAAAAGGCAAAGAAATTAGGGCGATGCACACATTGTTAAATAATATCAAAAGATATAACATTCGTCTGGATATTTCATTGCAACTTTTAATGCATTCGTAGGATCAATATTGAATTATGGTTGTCCTATTTGGGGGTTTACTAAGACTAGTGAAGTGAATCAGAACGCATTCATCTACAGTTTTGCAAAACAATCCTTGGTGTAAAACAATCGACAAGTAACGCAGCTATATATCCAGAAATAGGTCGCTATCCTTTATATGTATTTCGTTTTGTACATATTATTAAGTACTGGGTCAAGATTATCAATACGGATAATATGTTCTTAAAATCAGTTTATGCACATTCATTGGCGCAGTATAATAATGACAGAAATAATTGGATTTTCCATGTTAAAAAACTGTTTGATGATTATGGATTTAGCTCTGTTTTTTTGTAAATCATGAAAACATGAATTTCAAATTATTTGTAAATTTGTTCAAGAAAACAGAATCGGATTGTGCCTTAAGGAATCTATTTGGAGATATTGAGAAAAACGAAATACTGAAATCCTTGTACATACATTTAAAACCGAGCTTTGGTATATCTGATTACTTGATTAAAATAAATTCGTTTAAAATACGTAAAAGCATAACTAGATTGCGCGTGTCGTCGGATATTTTATTTATAGAATCTCTTAGACATGGGCGTAATCGAAAACCAACAATTGAAAGATTATGTTATTTCTGCAGTAATGACATAGAAGATCCATTTCATTTATAATCATAAGCAAAAAATATTCGGACCTGAGAAACAAATTCATACCAAAATATTATGTGTAAAATCCGAGCATGTACAAATGCATTGATTTATTAAGTTCTAAAAAGAAAAAAAGTCTTGTTAAATTTTGGAAATTTTATAGCACAAACATTTAAACGCAGGGAATTAAATCAACCAAATCTTCAGACATAATTATAAAAATGTTATCTTGTTAGTAATATTACTTTATTTCTTTTCATTCTCCATGTTTGTTAATAAAGTCCAAAGATGTATTTGTATCATTATATGACACTTTGCTACTAAATAATGTTAACTTTGATGATGACGTGATGTTTAATTATATTTGAATGTATGTATTTTGTGACGTAATAGAACACAAAGAAATGAAAGATTATGCCAATTATGTAACTTACCAGAAATTTAAGATGAATATCATTTTATTTTAGTTTGTCCATGTTATCAAGATATTCGAAGAAGATTTATCAAGCGTTATTACTATATTAGACCTTCTATGTATAAATTAGTAGATTTACTACAATCAGATAATAAAGCTATACTTGTAAATTTAGGAAAATATATAGATGTAGCTAATAACAAGAATGTCAAACGACACATATACCCCCCTTTCTAGCCATTGACTCACATAATTGGTAATTTTATTAAAGAAACTTGCCAAAAATGGGTACATGGAAGTGTTCAATTATGGAAAAACCAACGGAAACCATTTTGACATTTAATGCCCATGTGACATTGACCTTTGACCTAATGACCCCTAAATCAATAGAGGTCATCTAATACTTATGACCAATAACTAGGTGAAATATGAAGACTTTGTGATGAATACTTTTCAAGATAATCAGCTGACCCTTTTGACATTTAAGGCCTCTGTGACCTTGACCTTTGACCTAGTGACCCCAAAATCAATAGGGGTCATCTTCTAGTGATGACCAATCACTATGTGAAATATCAAGACTTTGTGATGAATATTTTTCAAGATAATCAGCGGAAACCATTTTCACATTTTAAAGTCCCTGTGACCTTGACCTTTGACCTAGTGACCCCAAAATCAATAGGGGTCATCTACTAGTGATGACCAATCACTATGTGAAATATGAAAACTTTGTGATATATACTTTTCAAGATAATCAGCGGAAACCATTTTGACATTTAAGGCCCCTGTGACCTTGACATTTGACCTAGTGACCCCAAAATCAATAGGAGTCATCTACTAGTTATGACTAATCACCATGTGAAATATGAATACTTTGTGATGAATTCTTTTTAAGATAATCAGCAGAAATTATTTTCACATTTTAAGGTCCCTTTGACTTTGACCTTTGACCTAGTGACCCCAAAATCAATAGGGGTCATCTACTAGTTATGACTAATAATTATGTGAAATATGAAGACTTTGTGATGAATTGTTACAAAGATAATGAGCAGAAACCATTCTGACTTTTAAGGTCCCTGTGACATTGATCTTTGACCTAGTTACCCCATAATCAATAGGGGTCATCTACTAGTTATGATAAATCAATACCTGAAATAAGAAGACTTTTGTAATACATGAATTGTTACAAAGATAATGAGCGGAAACCATTTTGACATTTAAGGCCCCTGTGACCTTGACCTTTGAACTAGTGACCCCAAAATCAATAGGGGTCATCTACTAGTTATGACCAATCACTATGTGAAATATGAAGACTTTGTGATGAATAGTTTTCAAGATAATCAGCGGAAACCATTCTGACATTTAAGTCCCTTGTGACCTTGACCCTTGAACTAGTGACCCCAAAATTAATAGGAGTCATCTACTAGTTATGACCAATCACTGTGTGAAATATGAAGACTTTGTGATAAATACTTTTTAAGATAATCAGCGGAAACCATTTTGACATTTAAGGTCCCTGTGACCTTGACCTTTGACCTAGTGACCCCAAAATCAATAGGGGTCATCTACTAGTTATGACCAATCACTGTGTGAATTATGAAGACTTTGTGATACATTCTTTTTAAGATAATCAGCGGAAACCATTTTGACATTTAAGGTCCATGTGACCTTGACCTTTGACCTAGTGACCCCAAAATCAATAGGGGTCATCTACTAGTTATGACCAATCACTATGTAAAATATGAAGACTTTGTGATGAATACTTTTCAAGATAATCAGCGGAAACCATGTGGTCTACCGACGGACAGACCGACAGACCGACGGACGGACCGACAGACAGACAGACCGACATTAGCAAAACAATATACCCCCTCTTCTTCGAAGGGGGGCATAAAAAGCGACAAGAATTGTTACTATCCGTTGTTAATCCATAACACATTCTGAAATGTTAATTGGTTCAACTTATTATCCTTATTATCGTTTAAAAAGATTAATGTAATATTATACTTTTGACACTGTTATTGTCACGTCTTTTCTGTTTTTTGTGTTTTTCTTCTTACTGGAACTTTTTATTTCTATGAATGATAATGAAATTGTGATGCTTTTTGTTCCTTTATTTGCAGCTGTCTGTTCTCCGTTAGAATGTCATCAGTTAAAACTTTTTATATTCTTCTTATTATTTTTTTCTTTGCTTTTGTCATGTGACCACAGAATTATTATATTTGTAATTATTGTATGTAACGAGATACTGTAAATGTATAAGTTACCGAAATAAACTATTTCTTCTTCTCTTCTCTCTCTTCTGTGACCATGTGCATTTTGTACACGTCTTATATGAATAAACTTTTAATCTATCTATATAAAACCAAACAATTCAAGTAGATGAAGTGTCACACCATCCGACCTTGTTACTGTTATTTCAGCGCAAGTTTATAATATCGATCTACCTCTGGATACTGCCAACCTCTCTAACGAGTGTTAAAGGCAGGAATTTAGTGCAGTAAAAGGTGAAAAGAAAAGCTAAAAAGGGAAAAGTCCAAACATTAACATGCTTGGAAGGTGAGACTGAAAATGTATTCTAGTCATGGTTAAAATGTTAATAGTGAAACAAGATAATAAGAGATAAAACAGTTTAAAAACACTGGGAGTAAGACTAGTACTGCAAACCCACCACTGCCTGTTTGAACTGACTCAAGTTGGGCAGGGTGGCAATGTTACTAGGAAGTTTATTCCATAGTATAATGCTATGAGGGAAGAAAGAGTACTTATGGTAGTTGGAGGATACCTGTATTTGGCGTAGGGATAAGGGGTGCATATGTCTGGTTAATCTATGTGGGTTTGAACATATGGTGGGAGATTAATTGCAACCAGGTTATGGTATATCTTATAAAACATTATCAGTCTACAGTCTAATCTGCGATGTTCAAGGAATCGCCAGCCCAGTTCTTCCTGCATGGCTGTGACACTAGAGTGAGGGTAGTAAACCAATCTTATTGCACGTCTCTGGTTCATCTCAACTTTATCAATATTGGTTTTAGTGTAAGGAGACCAAATAGTTGAAGCATATTCAACATGTCGCCGGACCAAGGACTTGTATGCTAGTTCTTTCACTTTCTCATTTTTAGTAATAACATTTCTTTAATAAAATAGATAAATACAGAATCCCTAAAGAAAGCCCAACACGGCAAAGCCAAAGTTTGCATTGGAAGTTATTCGAGATATATGTGTTTAAATTTAAGGTCAGCAGACAGATCTAGTCCGAGATATTTAGCATTTGTAACAGACTCTAGGACTTGGCCATGGAGCATATATTTGTGTTTAATTATTGTTTTATTTTTGGTGATATGGATGACTCGGCATTTTGAAGGGTTAAACTCCATGTCCCACTGCTTCTCACACAGAACCATATTGTCGAGATCATGTTGGAGAGTTGGGAATAGGAGGTGGAATCGATGGTTAGGTAAACAGCAGTGTCGTCTGCAAATAATCTGACTTGGGATTTAAGGACAGAAGATGGTAGCTTGTTGATATATAGAAGGAAACAGAGGGGCCCTAGAACAGAGCCTTGAGGCACTCCATCGGTAACTGGAACTTCAGAGGAGCAGTCACTATCCACAACTACTGTCTGTCTACAGCCAATAAGGAAGGACTGTATCCAGTTTAGAATTTGAGGACAAACACCATGTTCTGGAAGGGTATCTAAGAATTTAAGATGGTTTACTTTATCGAAAGCTTTAGAAAATTCAAGTAGTATTAGATCTGTTTGTTTGCCATTTAAAAGGTTGTTCACAAGGTAATCAGTAAGTTCAATGAGCTGTGATCGTCTTTCTCTAAATCCGTGGTGAAGATCATAGAGTATATTGTGGGTGGTAAAGTGAGAGGATAGTTGAGAGGCAACTATGTGTTCAAGTGTTTTACAGTAGATGCAAGGAAGGGAAATTGGGCGATAGTTTTCTGGATCATTTGTATCACCTTTTTGATAGACATGGCATACGTTTGCACTGGTCCAGTTATTGGGAATATTACCGGTGGTCAGGGAGTTTTGGGAAAGAACAGCAACAATGTCAACAATCTGTTCCTTCAGCTCCTTCAGGACAATTGGTTTTATGTTGTCAGGGCCGGCAGCTTTGTTGGCATTGAGGTTGGCGAGAAGCTTTAGTACACCTGCCCTAATAATGATGATGTCATTCATTTGTGGGTACTGACAATACTTTCTGGGATTCATGAGTCTCAGTTTTTGTATGCATTGATCTTTAAGTGTAAGTGGTATAATTGGTGAGAAAACTGATTAAAATTGTTTGGTAAGGGTAAGAATGTTTGCTTTTTCACTGTTATTAATTTTGAGAGAACCTGAATTTTGATCTTTAAATGGAGACACTCTTGTTTAGAGTTTTTTATAAGTGTGTATAGTTTTTTGGTACAGACTTTACTTTGTGTATTAGTTTCATCATCATCATCTGCAAGGTTCAGGATGTTTTCTTAGTAATACTCATATGATTGTTTAATTCTAGGTTTTATTTGAGATTTCAAATTTTTAAATTTTAGCCATTGATCATGATCAGATTTATTTTTATTTGTTTTTGTTTTTTTAATATTTTTAAAGAGCTGGTCTCTTAAATAAACTAATTATCAAAGGATTTTGTAAACCAGGGCAAAGATTGTTTAGCTATAATTCTTTTAGTGGGTATGAATTTTGATATGCCATCCTCAAGTGTGTGTTTGAACTGCGCCCAAAGTTCTTCAACAGATAAATAAGTATTTTATATGTTGAGATTTAAATGAAAGTTTTCAACTCAGTCCAATTTGCCTTTTTATACAAGTTGCAAATTCTAAAATGCTATTCATATCAATTTCGTGTGGTTTGTAATAAGATACCAGATAGAGTGACTTACTACCTTTGATTTCTGTTTTTATCCAAATTATTTCACAATCGGTGTTAAGTTTTGGTTGTAGACTTGGTAGGAGGTTGTTTTTAACAAGGATAAACACTCCATCGCCCTTACCTCTGAGTCTGTCACGGCGAAAAACTATGTAGCCGATAATAGACAAGGCTTTGGGTAAAGTGTAAACGGCCGCCGTTTTTAAGTTTTTTTACGGGAAGAAAATAATACGAGTATAAATGATTGGTAATTTGAATGAATTGAAGTAAGTTTTCTTTCTTTTAATTAGTTTTGAAATTTTAGTATTTTATCAGTTTCAACTTTGCTTCTTTTTGCTTCAACTTTCTCTAAACAGCCCCGGCAATGTCGGAATTGAAAGCAAAAATAAAATTGCGGTACCGCATTGGAAAATCTTTAAAAAGTAGTCTCGTCCTTGTTATGTGTGAAATTACATTTTGATATTTTTTCCAGTGACAATTTTCATGGAAACTCTGTAATACACCCAAAAGCATAAAATAAAATTCGTTGTTTCCGTTTTTATAACATTGAATTTTTTCACATTTCTTCTGGATATATTGTTTAAAATGTTCAGGATCACACAAATATAATAAATTCAATGACAGCCTGAGATTACTGATGCTGAGTATATAGACATGTCATACACATTGCTAAATAAACGTCGTATCTATGTTCATAAACCTTATAAAATCGGCTTGCAAAAATTCAAGGGAAACAATTCTGTCTATGACTTCCTCGTACATTAATACCCTACTTACTGTCGTTTACGATAGGGAATCAAAATATTGAGATAAGGAACCAGTTAAACTATAAGTAAGTCAGAAGTATTCCGAAAACTCAAATCTCTCTACGGATATTTAGCACACATCATGGATTCGGAGACATTGTATTTTCTGTTTGTATTTGTAATTATAGGAATTTCATCTTATTTTGCACTAAGGCATATAACGCTTAAATTCTTCAAATATGAAAAGCAAGATCAACAAGGAAGGGCGACATACAGATCACCGTCAGAAATCGTTAAGGCAAATGATAAACAAAAATCTCGGACATATGAAACAATGTGCAGGTAGATTTTTCATTTTTTCTTGAATAAAATATTATACTTCCTATAAGTATAATCATTTTTTGTTTCTTTCTTATAATAAAATTGTGTAAAATATTGATCAAGGTAATGGACTCTATTTGCAATGATGATCTTGGGTTAAATACTTGGTTATTTTTCAAATCACTGATAACCATAATGATTCCAGAAATTTGACCACGTTTGCGAGAGACTTGCTCACGTCAGTGTGTTTATCTTCTGACCACACGAGATATTTTTGTTATGGCATAGGTTAGATAAAAGTCCGTACATGGTGTTGTATACCAAAAGAAAGAGCGTATTTAGAAGGTTCACAAACTCGTAACAATTAAAACTATGTCATTCCATTTTTGTTCTGTTGATAACGTTCATGCCCAATAGATTTATCTTATCTTCCGACCCAAGGTCTAGCAGACGCCTCATAACTACATAATGAAATAATATGAAGAGAATGGAATATTTTACCCCTCTCCTTATTTGTTTGAAAATATTAAACTTTGATAAACTTTGATTGAAAGAAACTTTTAAATTTACAGTCTCTCTTACATTTTACTACTTATACCCTCCACGAACGAAGTTTAGGGGGGTATATAGGAGTCAGCTTGTTGGTCGGTCGGTCCACATCATGGCATCCGGACAATAACTAGAGTTTGGAATGAGGTATTGTAATCAAAACTGGTATATACCAACCTAATGTGGAAAACCTGGTTGGTAAAGCATTTGGACACCCTTGGTATCAAGGTCAAGGTCACCATGACTAAAAATAGAAAAGTGGTTTCTGGATAATAACTAGAGTTAGGAATGAGATATTGTAATCACACTAAGTGTATAGCAAGCTTATATGAATACCCTGGTTGTTATTACATTTGGACCCCCTTGGGTCAAGGTCACCATTGCTAGCATATATGAAGACGCCTGTTGGTATTGCATTTGGACCCCCTTGGGTTAAGGTCAAGGTCACCATAACTAAAAATTGAAAAATGTTTCCGGACAATAACAAAAGTTAAGAATCAGATATTGTAATCAACTTTGGTGTATAGCAAGCTTACATAAAGACTCCGGTTGGTCTTGCATTTGGACCCCCTGGGGTCAAGGTCTAGGTCACCATTGCTAGCATACATGAAGGCGCCTGTTGGTATTGCATTTGGACCGTCTTTGATTAGGGCCAAGGTCACCATAACTAAAAGTAGAAAAATGGTTTCTGGACAATTACAGGAGTTAGGAATGATATATTGTAATCAAACTTAGTGTTTAGCAAGCTTATATAAAGACCCCGGCTGGTATTGCATTTGAACCACCTGGGGCCAAGGTCAATGTCACGATTGCTAAAAGTAGAAAAATGCTTTCCGAACAGATAGATAGATAGATAGATTTATTTCGGCAAAGGAAGCATATACATAGTTGACAATATAACATAGGATAAAATAATGAGCATTATTAAATACTATATCACATACGAGTAAAACTATGACATGCTCACCAAAACCAAGGATAAAACAAAAAGGGCAAAAAAGCTCTTATTTCCATTGTGGTCCTTTGTATTGGAGGCATGACATAGAGAGGCAAACCTTAATATAATCATGTTTAAAAATACTAATAAATCATAAAAATGTATATCACAGTCAAATCTTGAGTTAATGATACTCCTGTTTACAGCTAGGATTTAAAACACATTACTAAAATTGTAATCAGATAAATGGCAGACAATTTAAAATCCTGAGCCGAAATATGTAAAAACATGTTTAAAAAAAATTTTTTTTACTGTTCATAAGATGACTTTTGATGGCAACCTTAAAACTTTGTAACCTGTTGATCTCCGTTAACTTTACAGGTAAATCATTCCATAATTTAATACCAGAGAAAGCAAACAATACCTAGACCACTTATTTTTCAAAAGTCGAAGTGGCTGGTGGGGGTATTAATCACCTTCAGTGATAGCTCTTCATTTTAAATTTGTGTATGTTGTAGTCTGATAATATAATGTATCGATAAATATGTTTAAACTTAATATTTCTTACATTATTATGTAACTAAGATATATTCGACTGAAATAAGAAATGTGATAAATAATACGTTATAAATAATAAGTAATATATTAAAGTTGATAATTATATTAAACATATTAAGTAATAAATAATAAGTAATAAATAATAATTTTCATTCCAGGGCTTCCGTATTATATGACCGATGTCCTACATTATCTTTTCCGCCAATTGTCTTGAGTTTTTCCTGCCAAACAAGGCGCGTTTCAAATTAAATATAGTAATAATCTGTAAGTAATAAGTTATAGGTTATAGATAATAGGTAAAAAGTAATAAGTTTTTAAATAATAAATGTCCACCAGGGCTTCCGTATAAAGCTGTATATTAGTATGGAAGCCCTGGAGGAACATTTCAAATAAATATTTAAAACTTATTATTTAACTCTAAATATTTAAAATTTAATTCTTTATACTTAAACATTAAGAACAGAATACATAGGAAGCGGATATTTGAATTCAACGGTCTTTTGCAAAAGGTTGTTACACGCAGACAAACTGGCTAATTTGATGCAGCTGCTTACAGGTAATTGCCATCTTTTATATATACAGTTAACATTCCGTGAAATATTATATCTCGATTGTTATATTTTTTCATGCTACTTTTATTATTTCCTGATTTTTGAAGTTATATTATTCATTAGTTAATCGGCCATTTTGTTTCCAGAACCACTATCTAGCCCTGTTGCATTATTGTACTTAACCAGTGGATAAGTAAGCAATCCACTGGTTAGAAAGCTAGGGTACTATCCAACTGTCAAACAATAAAATTTTATCCACTTGTTAGCTGGCCGCTGGTTAAGGATTTAACCACTGGGTAAGCTATCCACTGGTTAGTTTTAACCAATGTTTTGAACAACCCGGTCCCGATGGTCATAGGACTGGTTAAAGTTAACCAGTAGATAAGGCATTTTATCCGTTAGATAACTCTTGAACAACAGAATTTATCCAACAGACAAATTTTAGCCAGTGGATAATGCTTGTATCCGTTGGTTATCCTTAACCAATGTTTTGAACAACCGGGTCCAGGGAGTTAGGTTTGTCTAACGATAATGTTTAATTGTTGGTGGTGCATAACAATATTACATGTTTACAGCCCCAGCCTTGTTTTTATAACGATTTATTTCATTTATTTCTATTTCTTTTAAGATCGTAAACGTGGACATCCCGTTGATGTTTGACTTTATCGATTTATTGAAAGTGACTTCTGTGTCAACAGTTTTGTCAACTCCATTGCCATCTGGAAAAAGGAAGTACCAAATTTGAAGTGATTACGCAGTACTTTCATGCTGACTTCAAATACGCTGAAATTGTTTTACTTCTCCTTTGTCGGCACAAAATACGTCTTTGTCTACGTCAGTTAAAGAGGATACTTCGTTGTTATAATTAAGGGCGTCACCATATCATGTAAACTCCACAAGAAATCGTACAAGTACAGTAGAAAAAAAATTGCAGTTTAGCGTAGACGGCTTAAGGTATGTGGAATCGTCTGCAACATAATAATCATTTCAAAGTGAAAAGGCATCATGTCATGGTGTTGCTGAGAAACTTTGATCCAGAGGGTGTTTAACGAAAGCGCAGGAAGTACCTTGTTCCAGGACCTAACTATGTGTGTTATGACAAATTCAAACATTTGGTCTATGCATCCACGGAGTGATGGATTGATACAGTAGAAGAGTCATGTGGTTAGAAGTTGGACGCACTAATAATAACCCAAAATTGATAGCATGGCATTACCTGGACACAATAGCAAGTCATGGGTAAGAAATATGTGCGCGGAGCGTGGAACAGAAAATTCCAAAATAAGTTTTCTACTGCCGTTCTTCATGAACTATCATACTGATTCCATGGCTGGATTGAAAAGTTTTATGTACGGTAAAAGCACCGCAAATTAGCGTATGGTGGGGATATGTTAAGCAACTAGAAACAAATTGGTGGATGAATACGTTGAAGGATTTGAGATGCATCAAACCCTATTCATGCAGAATGCTTGCGATTTTGTGTAACGGATGTTCTTTAAGCGGGACTTGATCGCACTGCATTCACTGGAATTTACACAATGTGCGACCACAGAAACATGTAGACACGTGTACTGGAAGACAAGAAATGTTGTTAAATGTACTAGGCTATCAGGTTGTACTGATAATGGTGTTAATGCTGATTTATAGGATATTGAAATTTGCAAAGAACTATACGCAATACATAAGCAAATATGTAGCGATACTTTACAGGAGTTGGCTTTCATTCTAAAGCCAAACATACAGATGCCTACTAATGCTGTTAAAGCATTTGAGTTGTATGAAGCATTACTCTATGCATATGAAGAACTAAATGTTGATTGTTCATACGCAACATTACATCACAAAAATTAGTTTAGACATTTCATCTTAATTCATTGACAAGTATTGTTTAATTTGATGATTATATTTATGTCAGGTAAGTTGGAAGCTACTTGCCCTATTAAATCATTCCTTGCTCCTTTTTAACCAGAAACAATTGTTTGGTTGCTATGATAACATCAGTGACAGTATAGTGTTCCAAACATCAGTCTTTTGATGCCTACCTTGCTTTTTAAAATGTACCTCATGTTTTTATTATATCTATATTACACAGGTTTTCGTATCACGCATGGTTTTCGTAAACACTTTCACAATTT
The DNA here is from genome assembly GCF_026571515.1 of Ruditapes philippinarum. NCBI lineage: Eukaryota > Metazoa > Mollusca > Bivalvia > Venerida > Veneridae > Ruditapes > Ruditapes philippinarum. The sequence continues at coordinate 65,069 of NW_026852953.1, forward strand.
TAAAGAATATGAAACTAATCCAGATGGCTGAACATCAGACAATAATATATATACTTATAATGAATAATTATTGATGTTCATTGTTTTCCGAAATTTGTGCTTTTTATGTTTAACAACTAGATAAAATTTCAAAGGTGAAATGATGAATAAGCATAAAAACCTGTAATTATAAACCATTAATAAGATAATTTAGATTTATGTATACTCTCCCCATTCCCTAGGTTAAAATAATTTCTAGACTCTGTCGCTCCTGTTTCTTTATTTTCCACCTGATCTTCATAGAAATTGATCAGTATTTACCTCAATTAAATCTAGGCCGATCTCGAGTTCGCGTTACTTATTGTTAGAACAGGTCATAAAACAAACGGAAAAAAGTATTAACAGAACTTAAATACAAGACCTCTTTTGAAACATTCTGATTCTTCATTCATGATTGCATGACGAAGTTCAAATCCGACTTGGAATAAACATTACTAGAAATCTAAGTAAACCGTATGTAGACAAATAGAAGATAAACCTTATGAGCTCTTTGTAGGCAGTACTAAAAATTTGCCAGCATATTTGAGTAGACCGTGTGCAGAACCAGAAATGTTCTTCAGAAGGGGTCAACTTTTAGGACTCTTTAACAAAGGACCAAATTCAACTTTGACCTACATAGATGGCCTATCATAAAGTTACAAGTTGTACCAACAGAAAAAATACCTATATTGTTCAAAATTGGTTTGACCTATTTTTACCCAATATGACCCAGATTCAAATTCGACCTTAAGATTATCCAGACAAATATTCTCATAAGCTTGTTCAAGTTGAAATTACAGCATCTAAAGTGTTCTCTATGTTGTTCTTTGATTTGAAATAGTGACATAATTTTATGACCCAAGATTACCCATATGAGAAGTTGACCTAGAAAATCAATTAGATAAACATTCTGAACTATTTTATGAAGACTGGATACAAAATATGACCTGTATTGGATCACAAGGCAAATGTTGAGAAACATACCGACAGACGACAAACAGTGGGCAATGACAGTAGCTCACCTTTGAGCTGAGCTAAAAAGGAATCAAGATTAATCAGGTTTTCTCTTTATTAAATTAAACACAGAGCTCTATTCATTTCAGAACAGTTTTCAATGAAAATAGTTATGCATCTAACATGTCGTTTTAAAATAAAATGACAAACAAACTTCTGTATACTACTGTTTGATCAACTAAGTCTGTGACGAGCTTTTAAACCACCTTTATTTTGTTTATTTTGTGTTTATTAAGACTAACTATTCCTAACGATTCAAACAAATCCGATAATAAACTATGCCAAAATATTAACAAATCTATTTTAACTCTTGTGAGCTAAATTGGCTGAAATTATCAATGACAGGAAACCCCATCATTTTCGACATTCTTTAAAAACATTTTTGTTACAAGAAATTGAAATCTGGTCACGAGGTCCGTGATAGAAATAGAAATACAGTAGTTTGACATCTTTAATATCATCTCTTAAGCTACTGTTGCCAAGGTAACGCAAATAAACTGTTTCATTCAAATAAGAAAATGTCCGTTATTTTCCCCTGAGCATTTAGCATTTTCTCTGATTTTACAGTGCAGTTAGCAGGCAAACCATTCAGTTATGCACTGCTACTTTTAGACAAATGACAGCAAGAGGAGTACAGATGATAATTAATATTGTTTCCCTTACTGAGGGCGTTATATAGGCTAAAGTTGTTTGTTAAAAGGTATAATAACAGACAACTTTAAAATCAGGTAATAGTTTTTGCTCTAAGTACAGTGACTAATTAGAATATAAAAACAATGAATAATCGCTTCAGGTTCAACTTCCAATACCTACAGCATACAACATAATAATAAAAGGATATTCATAACACGATTTATGTTTTCAGGTTAAGTTAAATACACGGCAAGTTTGCCATGTGGGTGTGAACTGAAAGTTCAACTAGGCAAACTCAACAAAAATTATAATTTTCAACTAAATAGAACTGTCACTAAAATAAACATATGCCACAAATGTTCTATGCTCATTTGACTAACCTTTTACGTTGATATTATTATAATAATCAAAATCACATCATAATCTATAATTGTCAATTAGTTTGTATGTTTATAAGGGCTACAACATATATGTCAGTTGCATACAATTTCACATTAAAGCAGAACAACGATTGATACCACTACACAATAAATTTCCGTTTATTATCCATTATTAAATGTAATTATTATTATGAGCAATTGTGATTGCACCAAGAACCAAACAATTACAATCATCAACTTCCAAACCAAAGATTTGATTTGGCCCATTCAATACAAAATGTTGCTGCGATGAAGCTTCTGGACAATTATAAACGTTGCCATCTATTTCTAGGAAGACTGTGTTCTGTACTTCTATTCTAGAAACCACATAGCCAGCTTCAAACGGATCATATTCATGATTTATTTTTTTCTCTTTTTTTTAAAGCACCGCAAATACTTTAGATTGTTCTTCAGAATATAATGAGTGCTTTTGCTGTACATTATGTAAATAGTTTTGTCGCCCTTTTCTACAGGAACTCTATTTATCACGAAACTTTTGTTCTCCTTTTTTGATCTCAGATATATCGCACTATGATGCATACAAAATTTTCGCTCTTAAATGTTCTGTTAACTGCATAGAGTTTGGTCTACATCAGTAAAACTGCCAAACACTTTTACTGTAACTAAAGCCAATGATAAGTCGTAGTCTTACACACTGTCCATGTTACTTTCTCCATCCGGGAAATAGTAACTAAGCGCTTGATTTCTTATTCTTTAAACTGCAAGACTATCCCCAAATTGTGTAATACATCATTTGTGCTCATGCATCTTTTGCTTCAGTATCAACTCTGTAGATCCATGTCGATAGTTCTGCCACCCTAGTTTCATTTTAATTAAGTTTTAATTTTGATATATTAATTTTAAATGTCCCTCCATGGCTTCCATACATATGTGTGAAAATATCTTTGAAAGAATTTGTTGCATGCAAGAAATCATTTCTAAAACAACTGAGTAATATTTTGTTCTTGGATTTTATTATTCTTTTAATATACAATATATATGTATATGTAAATAATAGAGTTATTCTTTGTTAAAACTGAAATTATACCATAAACATAATGTATGAAAACAACATAATTTCCTTTTTTGTGACATATTTGGCGGTACAATAGAATATCAGACGTATTATGAAAATATTAATTCATTATCTTTAAATAAAAAGTCATAAGTTATATATGAAAGGTAATATGTAATAACTTTTAAATAATAAATGTCCCTCCAGGCATTTAGTAATAATTGGCTATTACTTTGTAATAAATAAATGCATTGTGACTATGTTGTTTACTTACAGATTTGCATCATCTTGGACAAAAAAGCACAAATGACACAATTAAACTTGACCTTTAACTACTAACCTTGATTGTCATTCTCAATTTATTAAATTTGCTAAAATTGTCAAACTTTTATTATTTATTTACATGTTTAATTCCCCATAAGAGAAATGAAAATGTCGAGCTTCACCCTCTCTATGTTTGGCTCTTGTAATCCTTTGCTATGTTTTTGAGTTATTTCTTTGTTTTTATAAGAGCCTTGTCTTATATTTGCAAGATATTGATTTAAGTGACAGCCGTCATATTTGCAGTGAACATGTATGAAGTGTCGATTTCTAGAACTTTGTTGTCAATTTCAATTCATACTATTATGTAATCACCCAAATATATCAAAATAACAAAACTTGTCAGATACGTTTTTCCAATAAATGATGTTTCTTTCTGTGCAACTGGTTAATACTTTTTGCAAGACATGTAGATTGATATACAACCTGTGATGAACTTCAAATCCAGTGTTTTTCTCTAATTGGACAAAAATTAATTGGAAAAAAAACTTGTTAAAACCTTTTCCATACTTTATTTTCATGCCATAATCTGTATATACCTGTATTTGTCAAATGGAATAAATCATGTTGTTATATTTTTTATGTTATATTGTTATATTTAAGTAATTTAAAACCTCATTGTAAATAAAAGTATATGTCTGTCAGAATTTAAGCGCATGGCTTTTATTCATAGAAAAAAATTCACATTACAGAAGTTCAGATGGCATGACAACAAACAAAATAATGACTAGCTCTGAAGACACAGTGTCTGATGTTCCTTCTCGAGAAAGAATTCAAGAAGAGAGGTATACAACATGATTATGATATAATTTTGAAATTAAAATGATATTTAAATCCTTTTTAATCTGTATCACAGGATAACTAGTAATCAGTACATATATACCAGTAATTCTTTCTTAGCCATGCCGTTTATACACATTTTTTGTCCTGCATTTGAGGGGAATACATATTATATCTGTTCGTCAGTCATGTCCATCAGCAAAAATTATTCAAAAAGTACTATTTAATCTTTTCAATAAAGTGACATTATGCTCATATTTTCATAGTCAAGTTGAGCTGAATTGACTTTATATTTCAAAAGATTGACTGTTAAAATCATGTTCGACCAACAGGTGATATTTGAAAATGTTTAGGATAAAATTATAAGTCTGCCTTAAATAAAAAGACTGCCTCCCTCTTTTTATAAACTGAACGGTACATGTAAATTTTAATGGAAATTCCTTAGGATCCGTGCGTTATTTACTGATTATGCTAAGTCAATTATTAAATCAAAAGGAATTATTGCAAAATTAAACTTTATTTATTTATTCACATGTTCACTCACTATATACCCTTAGATGGACATAATGTCACTTTAAACTAAAAACATGAGAGCTATTTAATATATACCCATGACATAATTAATATTGTTGTTAAATAGTTCTTTCAACTCATTCCTTTAATGAATTGCTCGGGGTAAAATCAACAAACGGAAGGAAAATTGTCTGCCGTGTAATTAATAAAAAGGAGCTTGTCAGGGTAGTCAAAATTATTGTGAAGGGAGTGGTCGGATCACAGAAAGAAAATATTATGTAAACTTGAGTATGTTGAAATTGAAACACAGTCATTTAACTATACCCATGCCCTTCTGGATATCAACTAACTTTAAAACTGTAAAAGTGACATTGCTTCCAGATCAACTAAATAACAACTTAATTCATGCTCAAAGTTAAAATGTTCCTCCTTTGTTGATATCTTTTGTGTGTTTGATTTATTGGTGGTCATCTTATACTATGGGTATAGTTTTTGACATCAATGCCTGTAGTCAATTGACAAGTTTCGAAGACTGATTTTATATTTATTCATACAGGAAAATAAAAATATCGGTTTCACAAACGTATTTATATGTGACATTGTCCAGTTGGATTTTACTGAAGTCATTATGTATATAAAAGTAAAAGATATTTATTTCCTTATGTTTTCATAATTATAAAACACTTTCAGTCCTAATACTAGTATAAAATCAAACTTTACATGTTGCAGTTGGCTACATTCAATCATGCATTATCTGTTTATGTTAACCTAGGTTAGAGTTAGAAAGAAGAAGATGTATAGAAAATGCAAGTGATCAACATCCGGAAACTGATGATGATACTGAAGATGAGGGAGATGAAAGTGATCCCGACGAAGAGGAGAATAGAGTAAGTTATTAACTCAATACTCTATAATATAGTTAATTTATCCAGAGCGTTTAATGCTTATTAAAATAAGCTGAAAGTTGAAAATCGTGAACGGAAATGCAGAATAATAAAAACATGTAGATTATGATTTCAATGAAGCGGATATTTTCTTCCCATTTCTTTTATGATTTCTTTAGATGCAAGAAGGGATATGAAAATGTCATATGGGTAACTGTCATTAAAAGTCATTTCTCCACCTTGTTATGTTTAATTAAGTCTATAATTACTCTATGAAAACAAGTAAAACATCATGTCTTGATATTCTACAATGTATTCGTATTCAATTAATGTTTTTATCTTATGAGTAGTAATCAATTACTGGTCAAAATTACTATTTTTCTAACTTTTAAAATATCTTGTGTATCCTAAAATTGAAATCGAAAATGAGGTTGCAACAATCGTGTCCGGCATTCACAGGTCAAACTGTTGGCGGGAATGAGACGAAAATTCATAGGGGTGATCAGTACCAAAATAGGACAAAACAAAGCCCAACATTGCAAAATTGAAAATGTTACAGACTCAGTTTGATTGAGTCTGTTCATGAACGGGACTTGAAATTACAAGTTACCGTCCACGCCCTCTAACACCGGCTTAAGCAGAATTCAACATTTCACATGAACTTTTGAATTTTTAAAAATCTCCTTTTTTGCATTTCGCCTGTTCATTCAGCTTGGCTGCCAGAGCTAAATAAAGAAAAATCTTGTCCGGCTTTCACAGATCAAAAAATGCGGGCAGGATTTCAACAAAATTTCCAAAGGGGTTATCAGTACCAATCCTAGTTTTGCATATCGCCGGCACGTTTTGCTTTACTTCACAAATAGGCGACTAGAACTAAAAATTAAAATATCGTTGTCCGGCTTCCGCAGGTTAAACTGATCTGCACAAGAATAGCCGCCAAAGCTAAAAATCGGAAAAACTTTTCCGTCTTTCACTGGTCATACTGCTGGTGGGATCTCGACGAAACCTAACAGGATATATCAGTACCAACCGTTGTTGTGCATATAACCAGGACGTCCCGCTTTGCTACATAAAATGGCCGCCAAGCTAAATATAGAAATATCTTGTCAGGCTTTCACAGGTCAAACTACTGACGGGATTGCGATGAAACCTCCAAGGTGTGATCAGTACCAACGCTTGTTGTGATAGAAAAACCTTGTATGGTTTTCACAGGTCAAACTGCTGTTTAGTTTTATATGCCGTTGCTCCATCCTTATAGTACATACGTGGGAGACATAAGGTTTTTGTGACAAAAAACCCGTCTAGTAGTTTTAATGTTTTTACCCTTCGTGTATCAAATTGTTGTATTTGTTTAGGTTTTGGTGTAAGGTTGCAATAAATTTTCAGTACAAAGTGTACCTTTAAAATGCAGGTATTTCAGACATTTGTGGATAAAACCAATCTTAAGATGTATACAGATGAATTGGGAGTTCTACGTGGTCTAATGAAGTATATAAGCAAAAACATTCAAATCTGGAAGACACAAAAATTGAAAATTGCCATCATTGGAAATTCTGGAACCGGAAAGTCGAGTCTTATTAATGCCATCAGAGGTCTCAAGCCTGAGGACAATGGTGCTGCCCCAGTTGGTGTAGTAGAGACCATAATGGAAAAGCAAGAATACGTTCTTCCGAGTAACGAAAATATCAGTCTTTGGGATTTACCTGGGGTAGGGACACAAAATTTTAACAAAAGGGATTATCTCAATGCCGTTAATTTGAAGGAGTTTGATGCCTTTATGATAGTGTCTACCTCCAGATTTTCAGAAAATGACGTATGGCTAGCCAATGAGATCCTTAAACATGGGAGCTATATATTCTTTCTTCGGACAAAAATTGACGCATATCTATACAATGAGATAATTGATCATCCGAGTACATTCAACGAGACTAGTTGCTTACGGAAAATAAAATTGGACATTGTTAGCAACCTTAAAAAATCAAAATTTCCTCATAAGAAAAGTGGTATCTATTTAGTCAGCTCAAGAGAATCTTCCAAATTTGATTTCCCAGATCTGCTGCTTAAACTTAACAAAATATTGAGTTACAAAAGATATCCCTTACGTCAAGTATTAGAAACTCATTTAAAAGGCATTTTGGAGAAGAACAGAGAACTGAAAAAAAATCATTTTTTCTGGCAAAAAGTTATTTCAAGGTATGGTTTTGGCTTGAATTCCTTTACATGCAATATTGCGTTTTCCCTTGACGACAACACTATTGAAAGTGTATCTGATGAGATAGGCATATCGGTGAATCATCTTAAAACTGAAGAATTGAAATATTTCAAATATTTGGAAGAACAATTGGAGAAAGAAAAGTTCATGCGTATTCGTCATGTCCTTTTCCCTGGATCTCACGACTTTAAATGTCGGTTAAATGACGTGTGTGACGTGTTGGCTAAGGATGAAGCGAGACTAATTCATCTACGATTGAACCATTTGGAGGAGCAGTTGCGGCCATTTTAGGTGAACAATTTATTGCTTTAAAGACCTATCATCAAGAATATTCAGTGAAATTATTGGGAGATGAGTTTTCTTGTATGTATAAATCTAATGCTTGATGATAAAACCAGTGAAAGCTCTGATTATGCCCTGTAATATTTCTCTCTCGATTGGCTGCAGCATTCTTTATTTACACCGAACAACGCAAAAGGTCGAATAGATAGACAACAAAATTTTGTTATATAACCTTAAATTGATTAGTCTGCAAAAGCATGTTTGCAAAAAGTATTTCAGAAATTCATTTCAAAAATGAAAATGTATCATTTGGATATTTTTATAAATTATTCTTTGGAAGAAAATGAAATATAATTCTCATTTATGTAATGAATGATAAAACATTTTGTATTGTGTTCTTAGACAATTTTTTATATATAGTTCTTTTGTGGTTTGTTATCGCACATGGTACTGAATACTATCAACATAAATATTTGTGGAATAAAGTATTGGAAAGTATTTGTGGAATACGTATTGGCAGACTTTTTTAATGTGGATTTTTCCTTCTGATTTTGATCATTCTTAACTTATTCTCACTTAGATATGTTAATAAAATTAATATAAGGATATTTTATTGCCATTGCGACGAAAAAGATAATAAAATAAATAACGTGTAAATTTTAGAAATTGTTCTACATAGCAGAATCCTTATAAGTTGAAATGATTTGTGAAATGTTATTTTTCATTTGAAGGACAACGTCCAGTTAAGTATTTGACGTATAAGCAAATTCCTCTATGAAATTTTAAGTAAATACTTAATAGACAAATTTAACTTTTAAACCAACGAAGACGTTTTGTATGGTTCTTAGAATTCATATGAGTGTTATTTATTGTGTTTCATTGAATTCCTCATTTACTGACAATATTGTAATTAAATTTGATAAATTGTCATTGAAAGTTTCTGAAAAAATAATTTATTTGATTCTTTGATAATGCGTATTCTTAACTATGGGCTGTCATAATTCACCGGATATTGAGCAAGTGCAAACAGTTTATGAAGTAAGTATTAGCACGAGGGAGGAAGTGTTGCACGAGGGATGGAGTTCTTATGATAACTTGTCAAGGAGTTATTGTGATAACTGTCACAGAGATCGTTGGAAAACTATTGTATGAACTGCGAAAACACTCGTCAAAAATGGTAATTTTCGTCTTTAAAAAGTGAGATTTAGAGGCTAAATTAAATTTTAATGATTAAGCTTGCCTTACATATTGTATTATGTGTCAAAAACTAATTCATAGTCCATTTTTCATCGCCTCTTACTTAAAATCTGGTAGTTTTGAGTAAACATTTTAAATTATTTGCCAATTCGCAAGTATTGACCTGTTTATTTCAAGTCTTCATCATTGCCTTACATAAGTACCTAATGATAATACATTATTGCAAACATAAAGCCCCTGCTAACAAATTTATACCCGATTTTTCAAATGTCCCGGAGTTCTTTTGATAACTCAAAATATGTCCTGGAGTTCTTATGATAACTTTTGTTACTGCCAATGTGTTTCTTGTGCTAAATCACGGCACGTTTTATCGTTTTTTATTATTTAATAAGGTTGTAAATACTTATGTAATATAATACGCACTTCCTTTGCACAAAAAATTTGATAAAATGTTGATATTGAGTGTCTGCAAAGGATAAGCAGGTGATAGGCTGTCATCTACAGTAAATATTTTATCAGCGACAGTATCATGGCCTAAACCACAAAACAAAAATATTTCAAAACTTACACGTTGTTCACAACCATCTTTCTTAAGCAGATAATATGTAGTATATGTAGTTGTGCATCGCTTATCTTAGGGGCTAAGTAATTTTTATACCATAATAAACAAGTACATGTATAAAACCAGGATAATTTCTTCAAACCTATGTTTCCAAAAAGTGCGATAACATGATAAAACCTCAACTTCGGTTGGCTCTATAACAACCGATCTTTCGAACAAATTTGCTAGTCCCTCCTGGTTCGAGCGAAATAAGTTTGACTAAAATATATTTTTGTTATCAATTACAGCAAAATTAGCAGAGTTTTCTCCACTTAGATTACATACGGGAAATACAAATCAAACATCGGCAGAAAAAATATACATGAAGACACCATACTTGAGCGCATTTTATCATGAAAGTCAATGCTCTACATCAATCCTTTTTCCAGTCTACGAAATCTGCGTCAGCAAAAATACCATAAAAAAGAAACGGGGATAAGATATCTCAGTAATATCTCTTTAACTAAAATACACTCAAAACCAACATTATATATCCTCATTCTTGTGCAAAAAATGAGCGTACTACATTTCATAATGATTTACAACCTTATTGAATAATAAAAAATGCTAAAACGTGCCGTGATTTAGCACAAGAAACACATTGGCAGTAACAAAAGTTATCATAAGAACTCCAGGACATATTTTGAGTTATCGCAAGAACTCCGGGACATTTGAAAAATCGGGTATATAAATTTGTTAGCCGGGGCTTTATGTTTGCAATTTTGCATTATAATTAGGTAATTATGTATGGAAAGGATGAATACTTAAAATAAACAGGTCAATACTTGCGAATTGGCAAGTAATTTGGAAATTCTACTCAAAACCACATATTTTAAGCAAGAGGCGATGAAAAATGGACTATGAATTAATTTTTGACACATTATACAATATGTAAGGCAAGCTAAATCATGAAAGTTTAATTTAGCGCATAAAAACTCACTTTTTACAGATGGAAATTACCATTTTGACGAGTGTTTTAGCAGTATATACATTAGTTTTCCGACAAAATCCGTTACAGTTATCACAAGAACTCCCTGACAAGTTATCATAAGAACTCCATCCCTCGTGTAACACTTCCTCCCCAGTGATTAGGTATTGGACAACAAACATGTAATGTTACCGTATAGGGTGAATTAAGGAGAGTTACCCGTTCTTGTTTTACATAAGATTAGTATTGTAAAGTTTTGGTTTAAAACTGCTAAGAATCTAGATTCATTTTTGTATAAACTTATGATGATGATGACATATAATAACAATCAGTTTGTAAATAAATGGACCAATGATGTAAAATGTCTCTTACGAGACTTAGAATTTTCTTATTTATATGATAACCCTAATTCTATTTTTCTTAAGTCTGTTATCCAACGTATATAATGATCAATATTATCAACAATGACTTTCTGTAATTAATAATTCTAGTAAACTCGACACGAATAGTTTAATTAAAGCACTTTTGGAAAAGAGAAATATCTTGATTGTATAATAAATAATAAATTCAGAATATCCCTTTCACGTTTTAGATGTTCTGCTAATAAATTAATGATAGAAGAAGGTAGATTTAGAAATATTGAAATAAATCTTCCATTATGTTTAAAAAAATATGAATGTAGTGGAAACTAATTATCTTTTTTACTTGTTTATCCGTATAACATTGATCTACGAAGACAATGTGTTCCAAAAAACTACTGCTCTTGACTAAATGCACAAATGTTTAAAGTGTCTATAAATAACTCGCAACAGAACGTTTTAAAGAAATTTTCTTTATTTATTTACTATGCTTTAACTATAAATTTGACCGCCCCCGTGGTCGAGGGGTTAGTGTCGATGACTTCTAATCCAATTACGTCTCTGGCATGGGTTCGATCCCCGGGAGATGCTTTGGTAGTTTAGCGCGGAGGAAGGTAGTCTAGTACTGGTGTAACTCTCCAGGAACGATGGTTAGGAAACTACCCGCCCTTATGACTGAAATACTGTTGGAAAAAGGCGTGAGATGAAACAAACAAACAAACAAGTTACTATAAATTTAGGTAGAGAAACAACTGATAGCTAATTTCAAATTATTTTAAGCATTAATGGTATTATTAGTATTTATTTAATGACTGTCATATTATATAACTATGTAATATTATTTTTCTCGTATTTAGATGTTTTAAGCATTTGTTTATATGTTTATAAACTCCATTATTGTTTAAATAAACTTTTCGTATTTATATTCGTTTATGGCAATAGGCAGTATGTTTGCGCCTTAATAAAATTTTGAATCTTTGAATTTTGACCCAATTATTAAAAAAATGCATTTTACTTACTTGTATATATATTGATTATTTCCATATTAGATGTACGACAACATTTCCAATCTATCTCAACTCTTAGTCAAATAGTTTATGTTAAAAATATATAACAAAACTGAATAAAATGAATTGAATATTTTGATTGTACAACTGGAAAATGTTCATGTACTTATCTTAACAATTTAGGAATACAGAGAATTACTTTGTAAATATTCATGTCCATATGTTTCTTTAATAAACACATTTAAAAAAAATGACGAGTTGGTTTCGCATTCTTTTATTTCACGGCGTCTCAACGCCGTGATATTGTGATGGGTAGTTTTCGGTAGCATGGGCAAAAGTCACGTGACAAAATTCCTTTCGATTTCTACAGCCGACATTTTATTGGCTTTTTACGCAATCATTGTACAGCCCATTTCCGTGAAAAGTTACATAGAAACATTTTCCTTTCAAATCATATACATTACAGTATTTTTATCAACACGCGAAATATCAGCGTGATATATTTACACTTTTTCGCAAATCCTTTCGACACACTTGAGAAGTTTGAATACTAAAACCTGGATTTCGAATATCGTTGTGGTCTACATTGATGCCGTACATGTATCCATTCGTTCATTCATTTATATATTTTCAAAATTTTCCTACAAGAAAGTTCACCCGCCAATTAGTATAAGGATAGGTAATGGACTGTTATAAACGATTATCCTATTAATTTTATATATCACGTTTATCTGTTGCACAGAATGGTTGTTTTTACAAGGTGTACCAGTATCCGGATGTTGAAAGCTATCCGATTTTCTGCAAAAACTGCTGTAACATGGCCATCTATTTTTTTATGAATACTTTACCATGAATTTGCATGGCTTAATAAAACTGAGCCTGCAACATTTCTTAATTTTGATGTTTGGGGTGTTCTTTTGGGTTTCAGGTTTTCTCTATTTTAAGGGGAAGTAACTCATGTTTACTAAATTATCTGTTCTTTTCTGTCTATCTTAGGTTGAAGTTAGGTGTTACTTACTATTTTTGTTTCATAAATTTACCAGTTGTAAGGTATTAAGCAAAAGCAAAGAGGCCATGATGAGTGAATATTGATATATATTTTTTTACTGGCTTTATATACCTTAGACCAGATTTTTCTAGTTTGTTAAGTTAGCACATATATCGTATAAGTACCTAATCTCACACCTAACCTATTCTCAAACCTTTCATTCATGTGCTGTTATTTTTTACTAGAAGTGACTATGATGTCCTGAACTTGTGTGCATAAAAGCTTAGTTTCAAATGAAAACAGTGCATAGGAACAAATATTTACATAACATATTTTATTTCCTAGCGTAATTTCATACAAATTGCTATTACTTTTGTAAGTCCCATAAATACATCATTAACTATTTGTGAAAATGAATATTATAGACAAAAATATCTTAAAGCAGGTACCTGCATCTTGTAGGGTACTTCATTGTCATGTGATAGTCATATAACAATCACTTCATTGGCTAAACTAAACAGTAGAATTTTAGAGATACTCGAAGGGGTTTGAGATTAGGTTCTTTATTTTAAGAGGCCATGTTAGTTTTAAAACAGAGGGTTGTGCTTTTCCAAGATGGAAATAGAGATTTTTTAAAAGTTGAATTTCAGTCAAATTTTACAGAAATGTTACATAAAGATTAAAGTGTACATTTGTAAAGAATTTTTATAAAGATATATTTTTATTTACATTTAAAGACCTTTTGAATGGTTAGAGGTTTGAGAACTGGTTAGTCAACGATACTATAGGTATTCTGCTAGAGGAATATTCTAATCAATATGTGAAATTATTATTTTCTATGTGTTTGTATGTAAATTGCTCATAAAATAACCTTTGGTAAAAATGAAAAGGTAGAATATTTAAGCTATACATATGGGTGCTCATTTTAAACACTTGATATATATACAGTTAGTTTTATAGTAAAGTCTGATGAGGGACTGTAATTTGTTACTGTAAGAGATATGCATTTAATGTTTAGAAACTCACACAACTTAATCTTTATTATATAATTTTTATTGAGATTTTTTTTTTAATTTCATACTTTACAATATCATGTACATTATAGTTTTCTTTCTACAAGATTATGAATTCCACCCAAACACCAATGTTAATAGGATGTTATATTTATTTTTAATGGAACCTGAGAATTATTTATGTAAGGTTCATACAAGTGTATCATAGTATATGGATATAATGTGTATTTCTGTATTTAAAGACTTACAGTTATGATGGATGAGACTTGCATTTAAGTTTATAAATGATAATAAATGATCAGTCTACAGGTTAAAGATGTTTATACCCAGTGTTAGCTGGCTAATAATAGTATCTATAACAGAGTTTATATATTATAGTTTTCTTTCTACTAGATTTTAAATTCCATCCATTAGTACCAATGTTAATGTTAGGATTTCATATTTATTTAATAGAAACTGGGAATTATTAATGTTATGTGCATACATGTATATCTTAGTAAATTGATATGATGAGATTTATAATATTTCTGAATTTAAAGAGTTACAGTTATGTCATTATTATTAAAGGGATGAGACTTTCATTTAAAGTTATAAATGATAATACATGCATTGATTGAAAATGTCCTGATTCTTGGATCCAGCAATATAATTGATAAAGTCTCAAAACAAATCATATTCTGAATAGTTACATTCTATTTTCTTTCTAACATGTGCATAGTTTGAAATGGACAGCTTCTGCCTTATCTATTTGTAATGGAGGGACACCGGTCTCAATCTCCAGGTCTCCTGAGTCAACCCGACAACATACTTTTCATAGAGTAGATTGTTACTTGCCCTTGAATAAATTTGTACACTAAATTTTATAGTGGGTGATTTAATGTGCCACATGAAAACGAACAAAGTACAAAAAGTAACCAGGCGCCAGATGAAAACATGAAAATACAATCTACCACGAAGTGGTTTGTTGGTTGCATAATTTTCATGTTTTCGCCCGGTGCCCTCAATGATGCAAAATACAAATCAGTCTTCATAAAATTTCTGATCATAGAAAAAAGGTTAGTTTTTTATCAGTACAAAAAATAGATATTGTACATGAATTAGCACAGTTATGTTCACTTTTAAATTGACCTGTTATAAATAATGACACAACCAATAACTGTCTAAGCCCTTTTTAGTAATAATAATTATACAATGGTATATAAATTGTTATCTTAATTAAGACTATATGAGTATGTAAGGGTTTTTATTTTCTTATTTATTAATTAAGAATTATTTATCTGTTAATTTGAAAATCTACATATCTGTCATGGTTTAGAACTGTTCACTATTTAGGGGAGAAAATGTGTAAGTGGCCAGATAGCTCAGTACATTATTCTGTGGGTCACAGGTTTGAGTTATGGTGAAGCTGAAAGTTTTTATCATCCTGTGACTGCATATAACCATGAGTTTAGTTCACTATGCTCTGTTAACATCAGAAATTCAATTACATTAATCAACATAGTGGAGAAATATGTTGTGGTTTAGAACTGTTTCATTATTTAAAAGAAAATGTGTAGCCGGCCAGATAGCTCAGTTGGTCTTCTGAAAGTCATGTGTTCGAGTCATGGTCAGGCAGTTTCAGTCAGGGTTTAGAAGTGGGTTTGCGACTGGCACATGTTTTATTCATTTAATAAAGTGCATTTAATTTGAAATGGACAAAGGCAGTATTGCATGATACTGTTAGATCTACAAAAGCATTTGATACAGTTGATCACACTATACTGCACATGAAGAAGTTCTTTTTCTTCTTCTTAATGGAACTTCAAGCATCTGCCATATGTAATGACATTCTTACATGGTTCAAGTTTTATCTCTGATAGCAGCTGGTTGATGTGGCTGGTACTCCTTCTACTTCTGCTCTGAGTACCTATGGTGTCCCCCTGATTTTCATTTTAGGTCCTCTTTTATGTCTAAAATATATCAATGACATGTCTGCAACCCTAAGCAATACTAAGCTTTATTTATATGCACAGGTACAAGTATCAGACCTGGGAAGAAAAAATATGATAAGATTTTTCTTCCCAGGTTCGATACTCGTGCATGTGATTATATGATGATGACTCATGTATCCTTGTATCTGGTAAAATAAATCTTAAGATTGGTTAATTGACTATAATTTGTCTTTGTATCTTGGCAAGACAGTGTCTATTCTTTTTGGTTTAAGTTTCAACTTAAACTGGGCCTAGCCTCCAGGTCACATGAAATTGTACAGCTAAAAAGTACACATCTTTTGTTAAGTATTTAGGTCAAATTATTTTGGCGTCGCCCTTTGATGCTTTGCATCAATGCTTTTCTTGTTGTCTTTTTTGAATAATTTCATTTTCTTGCGCAATAAAGCATTTTTTTCCCTAAAATGAGACTTCGTTTTCCATATGCCTTTCACAGTAAGCATTTACCATACCAGGTTGTACAATAACTTAATTTAGTCCGTAAATCAGTCTTTTACACAAAGTCTTCTGAACTTCATTCAGAATTCATGTCTCATTATTGTGAGCAAAATTCTGAGTTTCCTTTAGCTATAAGTTGGAAAATGTTTAATTAGCCCCCGCCGAAAAGGCGGTTGGGAATATAAAATTAGTCTCCGTCCGTCCGCCTGTCCTTCCTTCAGTCTGTCCTTCCGTCCTCATTTTAGTCCGGACCATATCTTAAAAAGTATTTGAGGTATCAACTTAAAACTTCATAGGTGGATAAATCATATTTAGGAGAAGTGCAGTGCACAACAATGAAGATTCTACCCTACATAATTTTTCAGTTATTGCCTTTGTTATTTTTCAAACTCAATTTTTGTCCAGAGCATAACTCAAAAACCCTAAAGATAGATAGATCTCACTCAGGAAGTTTGCAGTGCAAAAAAGTGATAACTCTACCCATTCATAGTTTTTGAGTAATTGCCCTTTGTAATTTTGCATACTTTATTTTCCACCTGAGTGGAGCACAACTAAAAAAAATCATTTCTTCCCTAAAATGAGACTTCGTTTTCCATATGCGTTTCACAGTGAGCATTTACCATACCAGGTTGTACAATAACTAAATTTGGTCCATAAATCAGTCTTTTACACAAAGTCTTCTGAACTTCATTCAGAATTCATGTCTCATTATTAAGAGCAAAATTCTTTAGGGGATATAAAATTAGTCTCCGTCCGTCCGCCTGTCTTTCCTTCAGTCCGTCCTTCCGCCCTCATTTTAGTCCGGACCATATCTTAAAAAGTATTTGAGGTATCAACTTGAAACTTCATAGGTGGATAAATCATATTTAGGAGAAGTGCAGTGCACAACAATGAAGATTCTACCCTACATAATTTTTCAGTTATTGCCCTTTGTTATTTTTCAAACTCAATTTTTGTCCAGAGCATAACTCAAAAAGCCTTTAAGATAGATAGATCTCACTCAGGAGGTTTGCAGTGCAAAAAAAGTGATAACTCTACCCCTTCATAGTTTTTGAGTAATTGCCCTTTGTAATTTTGCATATTTTATTTTCCACCTGAGTGGAGCACAACTAAAAAAAATGACAAAACTTTTACATCTGGTAATAGAACCAATATATCAACGTTATCAAACTCATGATTGCTCTTTCTTAAAAGATTATTAATTTCTGAGGCATAAAGTGCCTTTAACTGTATAAACATTATAAACAATTTAATTTCTTGCTTAAAAACTGTGTATGCATTAACAATAGTACACGTCGCCATGTTAATAAAAAAAACTGAGGACACGTATCACAAAATTGAAGGTGAGTCCTAAAGTCCATATGATATATCTTATTTTTTCTTGAGTTTAGAAAGCCAGAGTCTCGATCTTGGATGCTTTAAAATAATTTGTTGTCCGACGTATGTGTCTGTTGAGCTAATTTCATTAGACATTTCTAGTATATTGATGTTTTAGCATGAATAAAAATCTACTAAAAGAATTAGCAAATCATAGAAATATTTGCTCTTCGACAATTAATCAACATACACAAGTTTTGGGGAATATTTTTCCGACTGCTTCTAATACCGGTAATGTCAAAACGATTTTGCATCAATATAAACATTTGATTTCAGTGCATGTGGTATAAGTTTTTGAGCAAAAAATATTTAAATATTATGTTAATTCTGGAAGGAAATTACTATTCGACCTTTTTTGGTGAAATTAAGTCTCATTGTTTACCGTTCCGCGCAACAAAAAAATAAACGTCATTGAATCACTTCTTCCACTAAATTAGTTTGAATCTCACATAAGAAATAAGATGCACATATCTGGAAGCTTATATTATGCAAGCTTGCAAAGGTAGGTGGTTTTAAAACATTAAATGAGGAAAAAGATTAAACCGGAAATATGTTAAATCCCCGTGAAAATAATATTAAACAACGTTGAGGTGGCTCGAAACCAATTCCTTACAAATAAGTTAGTCATAATACGGTAATATCTGTACTTTGTAACTTCTGCTTATGGAAATGCTATACATTTAACTCGAGTATCAGGGGGAAAGTAGACACTTCCGGTCCATTCATGAACAGATAAAATAAAACTAATTATTCATTGTTGAAATCTATTTATATTTGAACAGTTACTGTTTGTGTTAGATATCACCGATATTTTTCTCTTGTCACAGTGATATAAGATCGTCCATCTTCTGCCTTACAGTCTATATCAATAGCTGAAAGTTTCTGACCCCACTGGGAATGACTCTTATCTCCTGTTTTATTTAACTTGCACTGAAGACTCGTTTTCATTGTTTTGCAATTCTGAAACTAAATGAATATCATGTTCATAAAAAAGCTTCTTTTATCAATTATATATACTGACAATTTATACAAATATGTTTATATAAATTTTATTAGCAGAGGGAACAGTAAAAACAACTTTTTCTTAGATCGATAACGTTTTACTGAGGTTGCTTATTATCACAGTTTTCTGTCGTCGCCGAGTCACCATTTCTTGCTGTTTAGCATGACAAGACAAAATGAAATAATAAACATCGTTTCGTATCACTCAATTTTCTCCGCCTATGAGCTTTTAATTTTATTATTTTTTAATCAATTATTTTCAATTTTATTTCCTCACATTTTTTTCGGAAATAACATCAAGCTTGAAATTGTATACTTAAAGAAGAAACGTGAAATCAACTTTTTCTTTCCTTTATGAAAGGATCGTCACTTTTCTTAAATCCGATCTTTGCTAGCTTACTATGTACTATTTTTACCCATATTTAATGTTTTCTTAATTTTCGGAATGTATCATGTTGTCACTAAATAGGCTAGAACTACTGACAACTGCATTGTAACTGAGGGGAGCTGGTTCAAGCCCCAGAAGAGGCAACTTTTTTTTCTTTCTTTTTTTCTTTGAACATTATTTGTGTTTCTCAGATCACTCTTGATAAGAAAAAAGTGTTTCATTTTAATTATGAAATTATTATTGGTATTTATTGGCTAAATTGTGCCAAATTTTTATCAAATATGGTACCTGATATTTTCAAAGTCTAATAAAATAAAAACTAGACGGTAAAAGTATTTTATATTTGACAAGCGCATCCAATATACTTTTAAGAAAATTTATGCAAACAGCCCCTGATTTGAGTAAATTTTAGGGATATTTTGAATAAGGCCCTCCAAGTAGAAAAATGATTAAACAACTACTTAAAATGGGTTGGGTAGGGTAACATTTATATACATATTTCAAACATTTTGAGTAGAAACAATAATTTTGCTGGGTCATTTGTTAGCTGAATGCTATTATTTGTTTCTGAAATATTTTCTATAGGAAAACATTATTTCATAATGATAATATAATAGAATAATTAGAGTTTCTCATTTCTGAAAAAGAGCCCTTTTAATAGCCAAGTTTTACTTTAGAAAAATCTCCATAACTCAGAAACCATACGGTAAACTTTGTTTAATTTTTGCATTCTTGTGTCTTTTAAGGTATATAACTGACCTATGTTGTCAATTTTGTAGTTCCTTGTAGTGCCCATTAGGGGGCTCATACCTTAAGTTCAATTCGGCACACAGTCTTCAAACTTCATAGGATGATTGTCCATATTGGGTAGAAGAACCCTATTGAATTTGGGGTTACAAGGTCAAAGGTCAAGGTCACTATTAAATTAAAACTGAAAATGGTTTCCGGAGTATAACTTAAGTTCCATTTGGCCAACAGTATTCAAACTTCATAGGATGATTGTCCATATTGGGTAGAAGACCCCTGTTGATTTTGGGGTCACAAGGTCAAAGGTCAAGGTCACTATTACCTTAAAACTGGAAATGGTTTCCAGAGCATAACTTAAGTTCTATTTGGCCCACAGTATTCAGACCTTATAGGATGTTTGTCCATATTGAGAAGAAGATCCCTATTGATTTTGAGATCACAAGATCAAAGGTCAAGGTCAATATTTCCTTAAAACTGAAAACAGTTTCCGCTCAATAACTTAAGTATTAATCAACCTACAGATGTAAAATTTTAAAGGATGAACAGCCATGTCCAATACATGACCCCTATTGATTTTAGGGTCATAAGGTCAGGGTCAAAATGATCTTTACAATGAAAGTTGTTGTTTCTGGAGCATAACTACAACTTGATGCTGGTGCTTTGAAAACAGCAACTGTATATATATGAAGGTTCTTCACATATAAAGGAGAATTGCTTTTTGAAGGAGGTAATACTGTTTTGAATTCCCATGTCTTACAATTGTTTCATTCTTACTAATAAAAAAAACACTTTCAGGCATAAAATGCTCTGTCTAGCGGTGTTCTTGTTGTTTATGCTTTTTAATTGTTTTATTAGAGGTAATATATATAAAATTAAATATAAATGGCAATATTTATACTCAATGATGATGGCAGGTCGGGTAGATACACTAATCTCATACTCCGTATCTGTAGTCAACTTTACAGTGACAGCCTGACCAAATCTCTCACCTTCTTGTTTATAACAAACAACTTCTCCACTTTTCTTGTCGACAAGCCGTAATTTCACTTTAAATTCCGTTGTCATTTTGTTGAAAATACCTCCACGTATTTTTTTTAGTATCACTAAATTACAGTATTATATCTCAACAACTTGTTAATAGTTCTTCTATTGCACTTGTAGTTTTCAAGTTTAAACATAACTAAGTATATGTTAGTGTTCATCCGTGCTGTTCTACAGAAATTAGAAACTTCGACGGGAGCGATAGCGACAGGAGAATGTTTCTAATTTTTGTAGAACAGCTAAGGATGAACACTAACATATTTAGTGTCAAGCTTTATTTGGCCCTTGATTACGTCACTACGCGGTACTATGAAGCACTATGAAAAATAGAAGGCGACTATGAACGGATTTCAATATAGTATCGACTTTTTTCTTCTATGAAAATTAACACACATAATTTTTAAGAAATACAGCATTTTCATTGGATGACAAATAAAGCTGGACACTAAACGGAGTCTGCGTCTGCTGTAGAGCATGTAATAGTTTTTCACGTGCAAGTATTGATTCCTGATTCATTTCGGATGATTATACAACTGCAGTATATTCCTGTACAATATGCTATTTTATACACATGTAACGAAGATATATTCAAGTCACATGATTGTAAAGATTAATACATGTTTAAGCATAAACTTAAAATTAAATATTATTTAAAATAGCATTATGACTAGACACATTAATGCATTTTTTGCAAGTCTAGGTGTACACTGTACTTCATAATTTAAAACATCTCTTAATGTAATGTTCATTCAATATGCACTGAACATGTATAGATGTATAATACATGTACTGAACTCTATAAAGAATATAAATAGAATAGAAACACTGCATACTATATATGTACATTTATATTGCTACACTATAGATACGTTTAAATATACAAAACTTATCGTTTATATAGAGAGTTAAACAATAAAGAATCTCGGTATGTCTCGTTCTGGCACGGTGACTCATATTGTACCGCGTTCTCATACTAGTTATACACAAGTAAAATGGTTTCCTGCGGTGAACATTTTAATGATATTTTATTTAACTATTTTCAACATTATTGGGGGTAAATAAACGTTTGTATCAGGAATATAGTTGACAATAATCGATCAATATAGAAGAAGGTCTTTGGAAACTGGTGAACGTTGAAGACCGGAGAAGGTCGAACATAAAACAATTATTTCTTTTAAGAAAATGATTAAATAGGCCTACCATTTAATGAATGAATAATTCCGAGCAAAAAATAAATAAAGTTAACACACAAGTTTACGCAGAAAATATCTCTATTTATTATGGCAGATGCCACTACGAATATTTTAATTTTGTAGATTTTCAGTTTAAACAATTAATTGTTTGTAAAATTTGAGATAGATATTAAAGAAACATTGATCATTTTCAAACACATCATTCAAGTTTTTCCACCTTAAACGGTAAAATGATTATAGAAAATAAGAAATATCACGTAATAGTTTTTTGTTCTCAATTAGGTATAATTTGGACTAATTCCCTACAGGTAAATCCGTAACGTACCGGCAAACGGTATTTAGCTGGGTTTTCGAAAAGGTCAATTAACCAATCATATACGGTTTACAGATCACATGCTCCTCCATGTACCGAAAACAGGTCACGTGCTCCTCCTTGCCTCAAAAGTTAAACGCATACCAATATCCTGCGGTCTCCAGACCGCAGGGAATTATAGAAGATCAACTCTATATCTATAATAAAGTATACATGCTTTAAGATAAACTAATATGGTTTTATTCACCAAAGAAATTGCTTATAAACTAGATGAAACAAAGTATGATCCAAAAGATCCACAAGAAGGGGCGACGTTTCAACAAAGTCCAGTCGGAATATCACATAGTTAGGCACCGAACAAAAACAATACAATATACATTTATGTAATTTAAGATACGTCCAATAAGAGAAGAATTAGAACAATAGGGTTGTTTACAAATATATGTGAGCCTTGTTATGTGTGGGTGTAAAAGACTTGGCCAATACTCAATATTTTGTACCTATCTACCCTTTAAGGAAATGATTCTTGAGATGAAAATTAAAGTATAAAAAATAATCTTTCAAAATTCAAAAAAATCCCATACATCAGTACTTTAAATTTATAGAAGTATTTCAATTAAAATGTATGCGAATATATACGAATAAAGCATGTGTAACACCGATTTACACGCAGATTGATATGTCAACGGTACATATTCTGCATAAATACAATTTAATTTAAGAAAGTAACCTTTATAGTAATCAATTTCAACTGGAATTTTATAATGATGTCATAAAAAATGACGGTAGAATAAAAGCTCCGCATGAACGGAAGTCAAAGAGCTCATATATATATGCCAAAACGTTTATTAATCAATTCATTACTGGACGGTACTTTATTACTGAACTGAACACATCAATATAAAAGCAGGATATTTCAGGTTTAAACAATGGAGAAATTTACGATTCTGTATAATATACATCTTGATCAAATCAGTGTCACAAAAATAATTCTTTTGCACATATTCTTACTTTTTTCTACTTTGGAGTTTAAACGTTGTATTTGCAAATACATAAGTATAATGGATACCTACCTATATTACTATGAGTATATAACTATAAATATTGACTATAGTTATATCAAATCAGTCGTTGTCATTTATTATTTTCTATCTGTGTATGTTTGTATCATAGTTGCAATACATCTCTGTCTCTAAATATATATAGTTAATAAATGTTTCGTTATATTTAACTGGAAATAAACATATTTTACATACCGCAACTAATGTGTGATTATTTTGAACAACCTGCGAAGTATGTTTTGATGTTATTCTTCTGGCGCCACCAGAACTATTGCTCAATTCGATTCCGATATAGGTATTGGCCTGCACGTCTTAATTGACAATTCAATTAATGAGTATTATCCATGACTGAAAGTTTTTCCTTAAGTTGTTCTTTAATATTTCGCATGTTTCATAGTACTGTCAGTGTTTTGATTCTTATACTTCCTTAAACATTTGACACAAAGAAGAAGTATACTAAAAGCAGCACACTTCCAGATTCATGCTAATTTTCATGAAAATTTGAAATTGTATTTAACAGTATAATATTGTGAAGTTACCAAAAGAATGCAATTTACACATTATCAATGACACTTTACTACCCGCGTAAATTACCATTAAGAGGTAAAAATGTGAAAAAATAGCCCTTACTGCGTTAGTAACGCAGTAGAAATATAGATATAAATACTGAAAAATCGGTCATTAATTGCACATAACATGTAAATCATAACTTAAATTTTGAATCTTTATACTTTTTATAAAATCTAAGCACATTTTTTTCAGCTTTGATTTTATCGAAATATTTTTGCTCATCTAGAGGCGTGCAGCTTTAAATGAACTAACTCTATTTAGGCCTAATACAGTTTAGTCGCTTTTTCAAACTTGTGTAAGGGTTATTTGGTAAACTAAATTGACCCATATAATATTGTATTTACTACATTCTATTACATTTTTGCCTAGAACTAAATTTAAAGGATTTAATAAAAAAATCGACAGCTAATATGATGACTTTAACAACACGGAATTGTTTTAAGATTTGCAAATGACCTTGTCGTAAGCTGTGATATTGTCAAGATGGGGAACAAAAGTAACGTAAATTTAGAATGGGAACAAAAGTAACGTAAATTTCGCATATTAAAGACTGGGGACAAAAGTAACGTAAATTTAGCACATTATGTATAATCGTTTACGTAAATATTTCCCATCAAAAAAAAATTGAGAAAATTAAAAATGAACAATTAAGCAACCATTTTGAAAATATATTTCATAATTATCTAGCCGCTTTCAGACCAGGCTACGGATGTCAGACAACTCTTTTGCGTCTGGTTGAGGACTGGAAGATGGCGTTAGACAGAAATGAGCATGTGGCAGCAATCCTAATGGACCTGTCCAAAGCTTTTGACTGTCTACCGCATGATCTTACAGTCCAAAAGCTAGAGGCATATGGCTTGTCTGAAAATGCATGTTCTCTAGTTTCAAACTATCTATCAAACAGGAAACAAACAGTTAAAATAGGAGAATATCATAGCACTTGGCTTGAAACAATTAAGGGGGTGCCACAAGGCTCTATTCTTGGACCTTTGATATTCAACGTCTTCATGAATGGTATTTTTTTACTTTAAAGATAAATCTATCCTCTACAATTATGCAGATGACAATACTCTAGCCTTCTCCCACTCTAAAATAGACATATTGAAAAACACATTAGAAAATGAAAGTAAAATACTTATTAACTGGTTTAACATTAATAAAATGCAAGCTAACCCTGACAAGTTTCAAGCCATAGCTGTTGGGAAAATTACAATTGAACACTTAAAAGAATTTCAAATTGATTATGTAACAATAAAATGTGAAGATTGTGTTAAACTGCTAAGGATAGACATAGACTTTTTACTTAACTTTGATATACAGGTCACCAGAATGTGTAAAAAAGCTGCCAATCAATTAAATGTCCTCTTAAGAAATTAGGAAATTTTTAAATTCTGAATGTCTTCTTCTTATTTACTAATCTTTTATCAGATCTAATTTTAACTACTGTCCCCTTGTTTGGCATTTTTGCTCTAAAACAAACACAGAAAGACTTGAAAAACTCCAGCATAGAGTTCTAAAAATAGTATTTAATGATTTTAATTCTTCATATGACACATTATTTAAAAAAGTAAATATGCCTACTTTACATTTGTCAAGAATTAAAACTAATGCCAAAGAAGTGTTTAAATGCCTGTATGGAAAATCACCACCATATAAAGAAATGATTTAATTCAATTTAAAAATTCCAATTATTCTTTTAGGTATCAAAAAAGTGTAAATGTTCCAAGGGTCAAAACAGTAATATACGGTAAGAATTCTTTTAGGTTTGAAGGCGCCCAGATATGGAACAGTCTCCCTAATGACATCCGCAAGGTTGAAAACAACAAAGAGTTTGGGAGACTGATCCAGGGCTGGAGTGGCCCAAGTTGTAAATGTGCTATGTGTCTGTAAATTTGCTATGTGTTTGTTATTTTGCTTAGTTTTAATTGATGTAAAATGCTTAGACTACATGTTTGTTTGTTTGCTTTGCTTTTGTGCATCCCTTTTTAGTTTGCTATGATGCTTTGATTATATATGCTGTGTGTTAATTTTCCTTAAACCCTATATTTTTATGCTAGTTGAATCTTTGCTGTATGATTTGTATGTTTTGTTCATATTTAAACTCCTTATTCTCCCTTCCATTTGGCTGTGCATGCAACTTAATTTTAATTAACTTTGTTTGTTACCCTGTATGTGCTTTATCTTGTTTCTTTTTTATGCTGTCTTAATTCTATCATAAATTTTTATGCACTTTTTTATAAGTAAGTGAATTTATTTATCTATTTATTTATTTATTTATTTATTTATTTTTTAGGAAACCTTCAATTACGTATAAATTTTAGATGCTAACTAATAACTATTACTAGTTTATTATTTTTTAGATTTTTATTATTATTATTATTATTTTTATTTATTTCACATTGCTACATGTATCATACTTAAATTTCTAGACTACAGTCATCTATTACTTTTATAAACTGTTATTACTTTCAATACAATATGTAATGTGCATGTCATCAAACTATGCCTTAATTTACCATCTTATTGTAAAGTTCCTATCAACCTTGATACTTTTATTTCATGCTTAAAGCTGCTACTAGTTTTATATGTTTTTATTTTCAGATCTGTTATATGTTAGTAAATATGTTTTATGCCTTTGTTATTGTCGGTAAATAGCTTATTAGCTAATGTTTCTTGTAATATGTAAACCGACTTAAAATAAAGTTTCTTGTATCTTGTGGTGTATCTATAACCTCAAAGAAGCTTTAGTTACCTGTCTAGATTGTTGACAGAACGAGACATGAACCAATTAATCAAAATTGAAGTTGGCAGGAACATGCAAATTAACACGTCTCTATTATAGAAATACCGTATATAACATACGATATAAGATAAAGATCTGGTCGTTCATGATTGACACATAATTAAGTTATTAAGATGTTTCCGAATAATGACAGGAAGTAAAATGACCACAGAGATATGAAAAATTAAGTTTACCCCTGACCTTTGATATTGATTGACGACTGTCCCCTTAAAAACACTACAA
>NW_026852954.1:0-22439 GCF_026571515.1 Ruditapes philippinarum
AAAAAATTATTATTTATCATTTATAGCTATCCCCTCTAGACTGACTATTGAAATTGCTGAAATAACATTCAAATCCCCATTGACTTCTTATTATTTTCATTTCTTTATCTGTAAAATGAGTATCCTGAAGAAAATATATATTAAAATGTTTGGCCCTTAAATAACTAAAAACATCTTTTCTTTTTAGTTTATCCCCAAGTCCTTGCACGTTCATAGATATAAAGGAAACATTCTCAGTCATGGTCTAACATAATTAATACCTTAGTGTTCATTGGTCTAGCATCACACACCGACACACAACAGGTCCTTTTCAATATACTGTATATAATCAATGATCTCACTAGATTTGTTCCATCTGTAATAGTAAAGAGTACAACATAGAAAAAAAGCCTACGGAAATAACAAACATGTATACATAGAGAAAAATAAACATTTAAACACATGAGAAATAATATATATGAGACTGAAACAGCAAATTGAGGATATAATCATTTTAACTAAAGGAAAACACCAAAACATTAAACCAAAAAACAAAAGAAGAATATTTTGTTATTTAAATTTGCGCAATGACAGCTTTAATTAAAGCCCTGACTTAATTTACTGTACTATATAGTTTTTTTTTTTTACATCTTAGAATTACATAAAAAATATTTGAAAAATGATAAAATCATAAATGTATGTAAAGTATAGAATACATGCGGGGGGGGGCTGCTGTGGCGTGACGACACATTTCTAGTTTGAACTTTGTCCGAGAAGTTTGTATATTGAATGATGTATTTAAATAGAGTGCAGAGCAAAATAACCTTAACTCTGCCTTAATTAATTTTGAATTATTGTCCTTTGTTGATTTTTATATTTCGAACTTTGTCAGGGACATAACTCGATATACTTTTATGTGTCCAAAACCTACTCGGGCAGCATCACCCAGTTGAAACGATGATTGATCTCATTAAGAAAAAGTGCAGTTCATAAGAAATGGTACTACACGCTTCTTACTATTTGAGTTATTGCCCTTTCATACTTTATTTTGTCAACGCAACTATAAAAGTTATGGATTTGAATCTTCATATGATGATAGATCTCATTAAGAA
This sequence comes from Ruditapes philippinarum, assembly GCF_026571515.1. Classification (NCBI taxonomy): domain Eukaryota; kingdom Metazoa; phylum Mollusca; class Bivalvia; order Venerida; family Veneridae; genus Ruditapes; species Ruditapes philippinarum. Next base: position 1,092 of record NW_026852954.1, read on the forward strand.
AAAGTGCAGTACATAAGAAATGGTACTCTGCACTTCTTATCTGTTTAGTTATAGCCCTTTGTTAATTTTCATACTTTATTGTTGTCCGGGCCATTTCTCATAAATAAAAAAAAACTATGAACTTGAAACTTAATAGGATGAAAGATCTCATAAGAAGTGCAGTGCACAAGAACCGTTACACTACACTTCTTATTTTTTGAGTTATTGTTCTTTGTTCTTTGGTTTTTTTTTCATATTTTATTTTTGTCCGGCAATTTTTCATCAATTATAAATGCTATGGACTTGAATCTTCATATGATGATAGATCGCATTCAGAAGAAGTGCATTACACAAAAACCGACACTGTGCACTTTTTATTTGTTGAGTTATTACTCATTGTTAATTTTCATACTTTTGACTGGTCCATTTCTTCTAGACAATAAAAGCTATATATTTGAAACTTCATAGGATGATAGATCTCATTAAGAAGAAGTGCAGTGCATGACATTGAAAGTCAAATTAATTTATTATTACTGAATATTGCTATAATGGGCTGTAACTTAGTAATTAATCAATGGATTATTCTCATACTTGGCCAAAACAACCTTTTTCAAAAGCCATTCTCTAAAAAGTTAAACTGACCTTAACCTTAACCTTTAAATGACTGACCATCAAGGTCAAATTATTGAACTTTGGTTAAGTTGTCATAAATGTATTTATTTACGGTGCATACAAACCGTGTTTTTCCATATATGGTAATTCCTCGTGTTTTTGATGGTTATAGGTTTGGCGGTAACTATGCACGAATTTAAGTGTAATTTGATAAAATATAGTCATTCGAGGCATTACGCTCACACCGTCCATTTGTGAAATTTCTTTAATTATAGTTTTCATATATTACGAAATATCATGAATAAATTTATGGATTGCCTTAAGGTATTAGCACCCTAATGCATTACCTCCGCTTTGAAGAGTATTCAAATAGGCTAGAACTACTGTTAACTACATTGAAAATGAGAGCCATGGGTTCAATCCCCAGAAGGGTCAACTTTTTTTTTCTTTCTTTTTTTCTTTTAACATTATTTATGTATCTCTCATGTCCCATTTAGAAAGAAAAAAGTGTTTAATTTTGATTTCTTAATTTATATAGGTATTTATTGGCTAAATCATGGTAAATGTAGTAATAAATATGGTACCTGATATTTTCAAAGTGTAATATAATCAAAACTAGACGGTAAAAGTCTTTCATATTTTACAAGATCAACCAATATACTATTTTAAAAATTTAGGGAAACTTTGAAAACAGGCCCTCATTTGGGTCAATTTTAAGAATTTTTTAAATTAAGCTCCCTAAGTAGAAAAATGGTCAGACACGTGGTAAAAATGGGTGGGGTAGGGTAACATTTTTATACATATTTCATAAATTTGAAGTAGAAACCATAATTTTGCTTATTTGGATTGTTAGCTGAATGGTACTATTTGTTTCTTACCAAAAATGAATGGGAAAACATTTCTTATTAGAATGTTATTGCAGATTATTTTAAGGTTCCTACTTTCTAAAAAAGGGCCCTCATAACATCCTAGCTTGAGTTCAGAAAAATGGCCATAACTTGATTTCCGTACGGTAAACTTTGTTTAAATTTTGCATACAGGTGTATTTTAAGGTATACATCTGACTTATGATGTCAATTTTTTAGTTTCTGATAGTGCCCATTAGGGTCCTAATACCTTAAACAGATTTTTGATATCTTGTTTTATCTATTTCAGATTCTTCGTCTTCGTTTTAACATGAATGTATTTTTTTTTTAAAAATGAAGGGAAGGGAAAATTTCAATGTCATGTTTTGATTTAATCTGAACTAAATGCATTTCATACAATTAATGGTTTTTTATTAGACTAAAAATTTGGGATTAGTCAGATAGGTGATTGAAGCAATCGCTGATCTAGAGCTTTGGAGCTTCCTACCTCCCCCTCCCAAGACAGAGTAGGGTTGGGTAGTCCGCTTGCAGCATTTCTGACTTTGGCTTTTTCCAATTATATTATATTTTTTAATTTTACCTGCGATTGACTAAAAATAGTATTTCTTAGAAATCGAATTTCATTAAATTTGTTTGGTTGGATCGGAGAGCAGAGCACGAAAATTTTAGAAGTACACATGCAGGTTTTCTTCAAGTATTGATAAATGGAGTTTTTTCTTTTGTTTGCTGTAAATCTTTTGATAAATAAATGGAACGGCTTAACGGCATGCCAACTAACTTTGTTTTATGTTATGTTTTTCTTTAAAGCTGCTTGAATGCAGGTGTATGTTGGAGGATAATAAATCATTTATGCTCGTTTGAGAGCATCGAATAAGAGAATAATTTTGTTATTAATGTACAGAGTTGATTCATATGTGGGAAACAACACTTGTGACCAAACAGACATTTGGAACACTTTAAAAATAATCCTAGAATCACATTGACTGACAAACAAATCTTTGAATTTTGATTACATTTTATTAACTATTGCATTTATTTATGGAAAGGATTCATATTGGACAAAGCAACAAGTGTGACTAGACAGGCCTATTTTAAAGTTTCCTTTAAAAGATTTGTTTGAACTGTTTATTTGTTTGCTCTTAGAAAAAGTTAAAAACTTTAGCGTTTTCCTCACCAGATTGTTGTTTCTTAATTTCAATGATCAGTTCATTATGGAGACTGTGATCAACTCTTTTTACCTTTGAATTTATCTTGGTATACATAAATAGAGGATATTTAATGAGTGTAGTTTAATTCTAAATTAATTGAACGAGTTTAATAAAATATTATGCGAGACGCTGGCGGCATAATATTTTTTTATGTTCAACGAGTTCAATAAATCTAGTATAAATCCACACGAATATAATCTATTTATCACATATATAAATTAAGAACGGTAAACTATTAAAATGAGTAATTTTTCAATGACGCGCCTATATAATGTTACACATCAAAGTGTTATTACGTTTTTATTAAATGGCTTTATTACACTCCTGTGCCACGCAAAAAGTACTGAAAATATTTTAATGAAACCTGATATATGGATAGATGGCAGTATGGAGATTATGCAAGTCTTTTTCTTTTCTTCCTATGTTGAAAATTCTGGTTGCTATGGCATCAAATAGACTGAAAATATGGCAAATTTTACACATAACCTGGATCCCGCGATAACACAAAAAGTACTGAAAATATTTTTATGAAACTTGATATATGGATAGATGGCAGTATGGAAATTATGCACATCCTTTTCTTATTTTCCTATGTTGAAAATTCTGATTGCTATGGCAACAAATAGACTGAATTTAAAGATTTCTGATTCTAGTTTTTAAGTTTTTTCACTATAAGTTCTTTATTTCTTAAGGTATTTTCTTCAAACTTTAAATTTAAGTTGCTTGTCATCAACCACATCATATGTGACAAAGTTTACAACTCTAGCACAAAATTTATTAGAATTACCTCCCTTGAACTTAAAATTTTCATGGAAAAAAAAACATTGTTTCTTTTTAATAACTTCTTTTTTTGAATGTATCTACTTCAAACTTCATATAAATGTTCCTTATTATCACTCAACATTTGTGAGTGCTCAATACTCTAGCAAGACTATTTCCAGAATTATGCCCATTTTGAACTTAGACTTTTTTTTGAGAAATTGGTAATTTTTACTCCAACTTCTTCAATCATGATAGGATTTTAAAAATGTTATATTTTGATAACAGGGATGTTTAAAAAATAACTTTAGAGTGACCTTCAGTCTGTCTGTCTGTATATAAAAACTGTTTCCTGTAATTACTTTTAAATAACTTTTTTAACAAATTTACTTAAAGTGATATAATGCTCATTTTTCATTGTCAAGTTGAGTTGAATTAGCTATATATTTCAAAAGATTACCTTTTTTAATGACGATTGACAAATATATGAAAGTTAGAAATGTTTTTAATAAAATGTATAAAATGTCAAAATATAAAAAGACTGCCCCACTCTTTTTATCGCCCGAACGTTACCGATAACTCCCGGCGAACATTTACGGAAATTTCCGGTAGTCACGTGGTTCATAAATTATTCATGAGAAGAAGAAAAAAACAACAATGGCGGATGCTACAGGCGAGTCGAAAGAGGGAAATTCGAAGGAGGAAAAAGTGGGTTTGAATCCCGGTAAGAGGAAAAGAAAGTTGACAGACACGGAAAGAAAAAGAAGGAAGATAAAGCGGAACATACAATTCCACAAGTCGAGAGTGTATCTTGGGACTGAGCAGATTCGATGGGCAGAATTGAAGAAAGAGAAAAATTTGAAAACGGACCGTGAAGTTGCAACCCTTCTTATAGACAAGTAAGTCATAAACTATCATTGTTAATGATTTCTAATAATAGTTTTAAAGCAGTTACTTTATATTATCATTTTCGTTTGTTACTTACTTGTGGTGAATTGAACAGAACTCGGAAACAAAATAGATTTACTTCGTACACAAAACTATTCGTAACAAATTAAAGAGTATGTTGCGTAATTGACAGGTAGTCATTTACAGCGTTAACAGTTTTATTCCAATAAGCTAATTGAACTATTTCGAAAGAAAAAGAAATATTTTGTAAACTCAAAAGATTGAACAACCCAGGAAGCTGAATGTTCGTTTTGAATTGTATCAACTTAATCAAGAGGGCTTACAGACACTTCACCCCCCAGACACTTCACCCTAGGCCCTTTTTTGCAGACACTTCACCCCTCAGACAGTTCACCCCTCATTTTAAGAAATTTGATTGAGACACTTCACCCCTCATTTTTTTATTTTGTGTTTAACAATTATGCCAATTATTTATGTAGATTATGTTAAATACATTCAATAGTGATTGAGTATGTTTATTGTTTTAACCGATTGTCTAATAAATTTTGAGTTGATTTAATTCTTGAAGTTTTGGTACTTAAGTTTGTTTTCAGTTTGATCCTTTCCATATAATAATCATTGAGTTACATCACTTGGTGATGGTTTGTGCTTTAACCTTGTGCTTAATTTACATAACTGGTGCTATTTATTTGTTTAATAAATGACATTATGAATGATCTTTGTATTAAATGCAGGATAATTGTGTCTGATAATGATGATAAATAATTTATATAAATTTACTATATTTTTATAAAGCAACCGATTCATTCATTCATTCATTCATATTCATTTATATTCATTTTATTTATTTATTTAATTTATTTATTAAGAATAAATTTAATTTTCATACAATTATACCATTTTAATTCAATTATCTAATCAATTGTGAGATAACTGTTGAATAAACAACTAATCAACATGTTGAATAAACAAGGTGACATGCAATAAACACTTAATGGATGGAAGTGCTGTGATATATCATTTGGCAATACAACCAATTAACCTCAATCAGCTTTAAACTTAGTAAAAATAAAGGTAATAAGCAAAAAATTTTTAATCAAATAATACTAAAAATAATAAATATAAACAGATATTTTATAAGCATTTTGTTGTTGACCAACTTGTTTTATTTACTTTATAGAAAAAAATTGGATGAGGGGTGAAGTGTCTTACTGATTTTGGGGGGTGAAGTGTCTTAAGGGGTGAAGTGTCTTCAAAATTTGAGGAGTGAAGTGTCTGGGGGGTGAGGTGTCTTGCTACCTACGAAATTATGGTGGGCGAATTTTATAAACTTGTAAAGGCGTACAAGATATCCGTTTATAGTTAGTTATATGTGTAATTCAGTCCTTCCACACACAAATATACATAACACTTATTTCATTCGTCAACTTGTGAAACTGATTTGTTTTCACGCCAATAATACATATAAACTGATAAATGGTCTAGATTATTGAATCACATTTTTTTACCGTTTTCAAGCTTAATTTTATCTGGGACAAAATATGTTGTTCCAGATTTTATAGATAAATAGTTACACATCATAAAAACTTACCGAAGCCATCTCTATTCGTCGTTACGGTGCTAATAGTTTATCTGAAATATGTATTTTGCTCAAACTCTTTGCTAACGTTGGTTGTTTTGTTTCTAAAAATACCGACTTCCGGTTGAATAAATTATGCTAATTAGACGGAACAGGTGTCTACGGGATATACCGATTCATGCCGAACGGTTTTGACAGCGGGAGTAAAATAGAGTTTGAATTTGTTGTATAAATTCATTTGCCGCAGATATATTTTACTTTTAACGTTATAATAGTCTTTTTATATAGAATTGAAACTAATAAGGTCAAAAAGTACAGTTATTTTGACTTTTACCTGATAAAGATCATTTGTACACGGATGGGCATAATGCCACTTTAAAATAGGAACATAAGTGAATGGCCAATGGCCCTTCAGAATGTTGCTTGGGCTCTTACCGGTAGGGGACTTATTGATTGCTTGCAATACTATGATAATTGCTTGTTTATCTTGTTTTACCAAAATTAAAGATTAAATATGGACTATTAATGTTCAAGCTATGTTTTCTTTTTATTTTCCATGACTGCTGTTTTATAAATTAGAATAATATCAAATGATATATGTAGGAGCAGCATTTGCTGTCCTTTTAAGAAACATGCACCCAGATTATTACAGCTACTGAGAAAATTTGTGAGCAATTAAATTGATACTGAAACGATTTTACTTTCCTCATTATCATATTTATATAATTATTCCATTTAACAGCTTTTAACCTGAAAGATATAACTGTAACTTGTTCATTTCTTAAATGATAATATAATTGTATTTTGCGCTCATGTGTATGTTGTCTGTCATTTACAGCAGTAACATCTTGTCTTAAACAACAAAACAGATTTTTACCAAACTTCACAGGTGTGGTCTTCATTAATATTTTATGGAATATGTTCTTGAGGGATTTTCAGTACATTTAAGAGATTGTTTGATTATCGTTGTCCAAAAATCATACTTGTCAAGGTTTTTATCTCAAGTTTGCCACACACCATCTGAAGTCTAGTCCAAGAGAAAATTGGAAAATTCTGAACAGTAGTAAAATTAATGTTGTTTCGGCACAATTAAAGATTTGTATGAATTTTTCAAAAATGTAAGCAGCATTGATGACGCTAATTCTCCTAGTAACGATTCACAATTTGAAGACAATTCCAATAATGAAACTTTAAATAAAGACATCTCAATGCAAGAAATCGAATATGATGTAAAGGCCCTCAAAAACAATAAAGCTAGCGGTAACGATGACATTTTAAACGAGTATTTAAAGAACTCTTTGCCCAATATGAAAAATGTATATCATAAACTATTCAATATAATTTTTAAATATGGTATTATCCCCGAATGTTTGACAGTACTGTTGGTGTAATTAACCCAATATTCAAAAATATAGGTGATGCTATTGAGCCAAGCAGTTATCGACCAATAACTATTTTGAGTTGTTTTGGCAAATTATTTACGTCTATTTTAGATATACGTCTGCATAAATTTTCTGAAGAAAAGGAATTGATAAATAAATTTCAATGTGGATTTAGAAAGGGATATTCAACTGTAGACAATATGTATGTACTTAAAATGATAATTGATATATTGCAAAATTCTGGAAAAAAAATGTTTTGTGCATTTATAGATTTAAAAAGTGCATTTGATACTATATGTAAAACACATTTGTGGGCAAAACTCTGTAGTTATGATTTAACTGGGAAATGTCTCAATGTCGTTAAAATTATTTATAGTAATGCTTAAACATGTGTATGTGTTAAGGGTAAGAAGTCAGATTATTTTACATGTAGAATTGGTGTTATCATGATTCTGATATCTGGAAATTAACAGTTCACACATCAAAAACTAAAGTCATTGTATTTTCGAAAGGAAGATTTGTACAATATATTTTTACTTATAAGAATGAGAATTTAGAAATAGTTGATGAATTTAAATATTTAGGCGTAACTTTTAGCAAAAGTGATTGTTTTGTTAAAGTAAAATCTGAAATAGCTATTCAGGCTACAAAAGCAATGTACTGTCTAATTAAGAAGTCGAAAAACCTGCAAATACCAATAGATATGCAAATTGATTTATTCGATAACTTAGTAAAGCCAATCTTATTATATGGGTGTGAGTGCTGGGGTTTTGGTAACAATTCCATACTAGAAAAAGTTCAATTGAAATATCTAAAACATTTATTGGGTCTTACATCATGCACACCCAACTGTATTGTATATGGTGAAACAGGTGTCAAAAAACATGATAAACAAGATCAACAAGGAAAGGTGGCGTTCAATGAACGCAACCCCCATATGACCCAGCAACAAGAACCAATGGCAAGGAGCCCAGGCGGACCCCAAACAAAAGCGATTACACATTGAGATTAATACAAGAATGATAAGCTTTTGGTCAAAACTTGTTGTACCAATATATTTTAACTGACATGTTCTTTGTATAATGTAATGCTTTACAATTTTAGCAACAGTGTCAATGTCAACAGACAATCATTTAAATGGATCTTACATACACGACTAAGATGTATAAACTGTGGTTTATTGAACATATGGGATACCCATGAATTTCCAAATCACAAATGGTTAGTTGCTAGTGTTAAACAGAAATTGTCTGATTTATATTTGAATGGGTGGTATTCTATTGTTAGTAATTCTAGTAAATGTAAAACTACCGATTATTCAAGGAAACGTTCATATTCGAACCATACTTAGTAAATACACCTCATTACCAGCTTAGATATGTTATTAAATTTCGAACTCGTAATAATAGACTTCCAGTAGAAACAGGAAGCTGGAATAAGACAGAACTTATCCAGCAAAAGTGCACACTTTGTAACTGTCTTAGTAGCATTGGTGATGAATATCTATTAGAATGTAAAGAATTTTCTGCACTTAGAAAAAGGCATTTAGATCACCAATATAAAAGAAATCCTAATTTTATGTTATTTAAATCTGTGATGAATATAGATACAAAACATTATGATAAGTACAAAATAGATAAATACAGAATCCCGAAAGAAAGCCCAACACGGAAAAATTGAAAATGTTGCAGGCTCGGTTTGATTGAGCCTGTTCATGGACGATACTGTAAAGTGCAAGTTACCGTCCACGCCCCCTAGCACCGGCTTAAGCAGCATTCAACATTTAAATGTGAAATAGTAAAATTTTGAATTTAGAAACATCCTTGTAGAAACATACAAGCCTTTATGTTTATTTGTTAAAGAAATAATTTTTAAATTTGATATTAGATAAAGTTGCAATCTGATGTACATCTTAGAATTATTACAAAAATGTGAGCCTTGCTATTAAGATCTGTCGCATATTAAACATTTTTACAACTAATATATAAGTAACGGAAGTTTAAGATCATGTTATTTGAGTATATGACTGATCTCTTTAGCAAAGCATATATTTGTAACATTATTGTTATTTAATTTAAACATATGGAATACGAAATGTCTCTCCCTCGTATGAAAATACGAGATAATTATGTCTATGCATGTCTTTATTTATTATGTAAACATGTTATAGCTCATACTGTCATGTTATTAGTGAACTGAGTATTAAATAAACTTGTAAACTTGTAAAACTTAAAATCAGTACCTAGACATACATTTATCAACAGCTGTTCCCTAATATTAATGCTTATAGGCAATTTGATGTATTAATGTCTACAGTTGAGAATTTTGTTCACTAAATTTACTTTAAAGAAATTTGTGTATCAGTTGTTAGCATTAATTATCTAAAGAATAAAAAATAATAGTGCAAAACACACTTGATTAGTTAAATTACCTGTACATTGACAAAGTCTGCTTCATTCTGACTTGGTCCGTTAATTATAATCTGTGTTCAACCACTTTTGGAAACTCTGTAATATACAATGTAAATGAAAGATATGTCGACCATGAAATAAGCACAGAAAATTAAAAAAAATTCATCAGTTTAAAATGTGGCACATTGAAATGGTTTGAAAATTCATATAGAAATTTTAACTATATTGAAACACATGCTTGGTTCATATCAATTAATTTGTTTAATTAATTACATTTTGATTTAGTTGAAGTTCATCATCTGAAAATACCAAGGTAGTTAACTGTTTATAGAAATGGGATCATACATAAGACTTATGTTCAGTTGCACACGTGGAACCAATATGAAATTTGTGGGAGCACATTTATCTCGGAGCACATTTGTCTCACGAGAGACATTCATATTTGCGACAAATTGGAAATGAGACAGATCTGTTCGATATACAATAGAAAGGACACTAGAAGCACAATTGTCTCACATTTTTCCATAAAATTCTTAAAAGGTAATAATAATGCCCATCTGTATACCGGCTACCAGTCATTGGTCTGTGTTTTCTGTATTTATAATACCGTTTTTAGGTCACTTCCGGCCAGTCAAAAACTTCCTGTCTCTGCATAAGAGTCATATATTTAATTAAAGAATATCCCTGTTCTGCATGTCACAATGAAAATGAAAATATGGAACAAGTCTATTCTTATCGTTATAAATTGTGATACGTTTATTTTCAATACTAAAGTTTTATTAATGATTTATGGAACTAGAAATATTCTAAGCAACATCAAGGTAGTATCTACGCTGGCATACAGGGGACATATAATTTTCTTATTTATTACGAGCCCACACGATAGCTTTTACGTGGTCACGCGATACTATTACGTGCGCACGCGAGTGCTATTACATTGTTGCCAGCGGATTCGAAAAGTCAGGGAAATCTGATATTTTTTCAAGGTCAGGGACTTTGAAAATTGGTCAGTGAACAATGAAAATCCTAAAAAAGCAGGGAAAAGTCAGGGAAAATAATTTTGAAGGACACTATTTTTTTTATTAATTCTATAGGATATGGCAATCTTCTTGTATTAAAAATTGCATTTACATATTTTTTGTTATGATTATTTCTTCATATTCGTGGTGATTATTTTTTCATATAGTGGATTATAAAGAAATTGAAATTGAAGCATTGAAAAGTCTTTGTGATGTACAAGTATTGGATGCATTAATAAATGATCACACCTAATATTTTTTTATGCGTTTATTTAAGGTCGCCACCGGAAAGCCCATATGGGCGACCGTAAACTCAAGTCGGGTCATCCTAGAGCGTCCCGCCGAGATTTTTCGTCGATTTTTTTCCAGCTTTATTGGTGGAGGAAGACCCCAGGTGCCCCTCCGGGCATTATTTCAGGCACGAGCGGGCACCTGGGTAGAACCACCGACTTTGCGTAAGCCAGCTGAATGGCTTCCTAATAATGAGCTACTAATTATCTTTTATATAGCTTATGCTGTATGCTATTATTATATAAATAACACATGGGTTTGTGGGTAACAGTAAAAATATCATCCCAAGGAAAATACTGTTACCCGAGACGTAGTCGAGGGTAACAGTATTTTTACGAGGGATGATATTTTTACTGTTACTCACAAACCCATGTGTTATTTATTTTATTACCCCGAACAAAAATACTGAAAATATTTGGTATTGTCAACTAAATCTTACTGTAACAAAAAATAAACCAAGAGTAACAATAACTTAACTGTCCTTACCTTTTAACTTTACTGTAGGCCTACTTGAGAAGTTTTCTTTTTCTTTTATTCTTTAAGCAAGTGATGATATCTACAAATCATAACATACAATAAGCTAGGTTTTATTTAGGAAACAAAACACTAACCCATTTACACGGTTATGATCTGTGAAATCTGATCCTTCTGTTTCCAGAATATTCTTAGCATGGTTTTTTGACAAAATAACGACGATATCCTATGTCCACCATATCTGTAACGTTTCACTGATTAAATTTGTTAAATAATCCATTGTTGTATGCTTAAATCGTCTGCATGTTTCAGTTTGACACATAATTATTTACATTGCAATTACTTCCGTTGAAAACGGATGTTCACTTTTTGATTATTCAACAAAAATATATTTTATACGCGAAAAGCACACCAGGCCCCGTGTTCACAAAGATTTAAGATCAGGATCAAGATCAGGATCAAATTGAAAACCTCTAATATTCTTCATTTTTTATCCTCATAGATTAAATATCTAAAATTAATTTAATAAAACTGGACTTGCAGTAGCAAATTAATGAAATTTTAGAATAAACTTATTGTTATTTTTACAAGATACGGACATTTTACAGTTGATCCAAATGTTGATCCTGATCCTAAAATTGATCCTTATTTTGATCCGAATATTTTTGTATTTGTTTTGTTATTTGTTAAGTTTATTCCAAAATAGTTTGATTTCTTTGCAAATCAGCAGTTTTTTACATTTTGAATATTTACTATTTTATTCCAGCAAAACACAATAAATTTTAGTAACATAAAACAATGGAAATAAAATCAGGATCACTTGATCCTGATCCTGATCTTTTCTTTGTGAACACGGGGCCAGGGTGCAAACAACTAAATTTTATGAGTGTCATAGTGAGGAGAAATTGATGTCGTATCGGGGTTTAACGTTGAAAATAAGAATGAATCAAGAAAAATGTCGGCCATTTTATTTTATTTTATTTAGGAAATAGACCACGTGACCTCTTAAAAAATACTGTTACCTATGTGACAGTACAAAATTCTTAGTCACGTGGTACACTTGCATTAACAGTAAAAATAACTCACAGAGGCCTATGGGAAATTAGCATTACGAAAAAAGTGAGGGGTAATAAAGTGTTATATATTTTTGTATTTCATTTTAATTAACTATTTACAATCTCAGTATGACCTGTTGAAAATTCTCAATGGAATAAAGCAACCCTTGCTTCTCAAGCTATTGAAATTCTTATGTTTTTTCATATTTTTCACAACATGTAGAAACATGTATGAGGATCCTCTCTGATAAGTTGTTTTGGTGTAAAAATGGAATGTGGTTTGCTGGGCATATTTACAGACTGTTATTTCTTTTACTATGCATTTGATGATAATCCTATACAATAGTATACAAGAAAATCATTGATGCAAAGCATCAAAGGGCGACGCCAAAAGAATTTGATCCAGATTTGCACCTAAATACTTAACAAAAGATGTGTACTTTATAGCAGTACCATTACATGTGACCTGGAGGCTAGGGCCAGTTTAAGTTGAAACTTAAACCAAAGAATAATAGACTCTGTCTTGCCAAGATGCAAAGACAATTTATAGTCAATTAAGCAATCTTATAAGACTTATGCTATAAGAAAGAATTTCTTCAGATTTATTTATGAGACACAAGGATTCCTGAGTCATCAGCATGAAAAAATATGACCAGATGACCAGATTGATAAAAAACTGTACCAAAAACAAAAAATGTAAATAATGATCCCCTTTAAAAATATACTATCAACTTGAAGTATATTTTTAAGGGGGTCATTATTTACATTTTATTTTGGTTGTTGACACTTTTAAGATGAACACAGGTTTTTTTATCAATCTGGCCATATTTTTTTCTTCCAAGGTCTGATACTCGTGCCTGTGCATTATAATAAAAGCTTATTGCTTAGGGTTGAAGACATGTAATTGACATATATTAGACATAAAAGAAGACCTAAAATGAACATCAGGGGGACAGCATAGGTACTCCCAGAGCAGTAGTAGAATGAGTACCAGCCACATCAACCAGCTACTATCAGAGATAAGACTTAAACCATGTAAGAATGTCATTATATATGGCAGATGCTTGAAGTTTCATGAAGAAGAAGAAAAACAACTTTCTTCATCCCAGATATGCAGTATAGTGTGTTCAACTGTATCAAATGCCCTTTGTAGATCTAAAAGTATCATGCAATACTGCCTTTGTCCATTTCAAATAATGCAATCTGTTAAATGAATCAAACATGTGTCAGTTGAAAAAACCACTTCTAAACCCTGACTGAAACTGCCTGACCATGACTCGAACCCATGACTTTCAGAAGACCAACTGAGCTATCCGGCCTGCTACACATTTTCTCTTTAATAATGAAACAGTTCTAAACCACCACATATTCCCCACTATATCGATTTGTGTTCGTGAATTTCTTATGTTACAGAGCATAGGAAATTGAACTCATGCTTATATGCAGTCACAGGATGAGAAAAACTTTGAGCTTGACCAGAACTCAAACCTGTGACCAACATAAGAAATTTTACGAAGGCTGATTTGTATTTTGCATCAAGGGCACCGGGCAAAAACATGAAAATGCAACAAACAAACCACTTTGTGGTAGATTGTATTTTCATGTTTTCATCTGGCGCCCAGTTACTTTTTATACTATGTTGGTTTTCATGTGGCACAAAATCACCCACTATAAATTTAGTGCACAAATTTATTCAAGGGCAAGTAACAATCTACTCTATGTACAGTCTGTTGTCGGGTTGACTCAGGAGACCTGGAGGTTGAGACCGGTGTCTCTTCATTACAAATAGATAAGACAGAAGCTGTTTTTTTCAAAACTATGCACATGTTAGAAAAAAAATAGAATAACTATTCAGAATATGATTTTTTGAGACTTTATTAATTACATTGCTTGATCCAAGTTTAAGGACATTTTCAATCAATACATGTTTTATCATTTATAACTTTAAATGAAAGTCTCATCCCTTTAATAATAATGAAATAACTGTATCTCTTTAAATGCAGAAAAAATATAAGTCTCAACATATCAATATACTACTGTCTAAGATATACATGTATGCACATAACATTAATAATTCCCAGTTTATATTAAATAAATATGAAATCCTAACATTAACATTAACATGCTTTTGATGACCTTACAACTGGTGAATTATATACAACAAAAATAGTATTATAAGTAATACCTAAGATAGACAGAAAAGAACAAATAATTTAGTAAACATGAGTTACTTCCCCTTAAAATAAAGAAAACCTGAAACCCAAAAGAACACCCTAAACAGCAAAATTATGAAATGCTGCAGGTTCAGTTTTATCAAGCCATGCAAATTAATGGTAAAGTATTCATAAAAAAATAGATGGACATGTGTCAGCAGTAATTGCAGAAAATCGGATAGCTTTCAACATCCGGATACTGGTACACTTTGTAAAAACAACCATTCTGCGCAACAGATAAATGTAATAAGGATAAAATCAATAGGATAATCGTTTACAACAGTTCCATTACCTATCCTTATACTCAATTGCAGGTGAACTTTCTTCTTGTAGGAAAATTTTGAAAATGTATAAATGAATGAATGAACTGATACGGCCTCAATCTAGACCACAACGATATTCGAAATCCGGGTTTTAGTATTGTCATTAAAACTAAGGGACAAGCTGTTAAACTTAACCTGAAATTTCGTGAAAATAATATCACAATGCACATGCTTTTTATAAAAAGTTATTAAATACAAATATAATAACACATTTGTTTACTTGATTTTTACGAATCAAAATAAAACTAATTAACACAACATGAAATTAACTGCTAATAATAACAGCTCCTTCCATAGGCAAAAATAAAAAGCGTTCCATAATAGACGACGCCGCTCACCGCGTCGCCAATAATGTATACTTAAGCTTCAGTTAAGACAATAACCTGCCTTTTAATATGCAAAAATAAAAGGCTTTTGAAGAATACAAATTAAAGCATTTCTCAGGCGTAATGGGCATTTACGTGATTTTATGTAGACTTTAAAGGGAATACTACTTAGCGGTATATGATCTGGAATCCATTTCTTGTCTCGCGTCGACGAACGCGGAGCGAGACGCAAGATTTCGGCGTGATGCGAATCGAGTCATAATATTGTATCATTCAATATAAACCGATTACGGTGTTCCGTTTGGACATAAGTAACATTTTGTCTCCCTGAAAAGCTATGCACAATGATACAAAGGTGAAATTGAGATGGTACGATGATTAAAACACGATGACACGTTTGAGAAAATAATATCGCGTTTTCACTATCATGACTTCGCAGACTCATCTTATCGTAGCATCGTACTTTCACCATCGTAACATCGTCATTCACCATAGTATCACCACGTTTTCATCATCGAGTCTTCGTTGTTTCACCAACGCACAATCGTTGTTACACCAAAGTACACTCGTTGTTACACCAACGTACACTCGTTGTAACACCATCGTACAATCGTTGTTACACCATCGTACAATCGTTGTTTTACCTTCGTACCATTGTGTTTACACCATTGCGTTTTCATCAACGTACCATCGTGCCATCGCGCTGTCACTATTGTCCCATCGTGAACGGGTCTTAGTATGTTTCAGTGTATGCCACCAGGTAAAGCCAATCAATTTCTTGATAAAGAGATATATTAATTAATCGTTCACTTCAGGGTTTCAAAAGAAAGCATAAGCAAACTTATTGATGAATACCCATGACATGAGGTAAAACGGCGAACCTCGATTTTTAAAAAAGAATCTCTGTCTTGGGGAAATATGTGACAAATAAAGATGTGTGAAGTTGGCGGCCTAGCGGCCTGGCGGCCTGGCGGCGTGAAGTTGGCGGCCTGGCGGCCTAGCGGCGTGAAGTTGGCGGCCCAGCGGCCTGGCGGCCTAGCGGCGTGAAATTGGCGGCCCAGCGGCCTGGCGGCCTAGCGGCGTGAAGTTGGCGGCCCAGCGGCCTGGCGGCCTAGCAGCCAAAAATTTTAATGTTATAAAAATGTTTTTTTAACAATAAAACGGCATTTAATGAAGTTTTAAAGATAATTATTGTTATTTAAACGATATATCTAAAGAAAAAATCACTTTCAGAGATTTTTTTAAGTTTGTCATTTTTGTGAAGTTGGCGGCCCAGCGGCCTGGCGGCCTAGCAGCCAAAAATTTTAATGTTGTAAAAATGTTTTTTTAACAATAAAACGGCATTTAATGAAGTTTTAAAGATAATTATTGTTATTTAAACGATATATCTAAAGAAAAAATCACTTTCAGAGATTTTTTTAAGTTTGTCATTTTTGTGAAGTTGGCGGCCCAGCGGCCTGGCGGCCTAGCAGCCAAAAATTTTAATGTTGTAAAAATGTTTTTTTAACAATAAAACGGCATTTAATGAAGTTTTAAAGATAATTATTGTTATTTAAACGATATATCTAAAGAAAAAATCACTTTCAGAGATTTTTTTAAGTTTGTCATTTTTGTGAAGTTGGCGGCCCAGCGGCCTGGCGGCCTAGCAGCCAAAAATTTTAATGTTGTAAAAATGTTTTTTTAACAATAAAACGGCATTTAATGAAGTTTTAAAGATAATTATTGTTATTTAAACGATATATCTAAAGAAAAAATCACTTTCAGAGATTTTTTTAAGTTTGTCATTTTTGTGAAGTTGGCGGCCCAGCGGCCTGGCGGCCTAGCAGCCAAAAATTTTAATGTTGTAAAAATGTTTTTTTAACAATAAAACGGCATTTAATGAAGTTTTAAAGATAATTATTGTTATTTAAACGATATATCTAAAGAAAAAATCACTTTCAGAGATTTTTTTAAGTTTGTCATTTTTGTGAAGTTGGCGGCCCAGCGGCCTGGCGGCCTAGCAGCCAAAAAATTTAATGTTGTAAAAATGTTTTTTTAACAATAAAACGGCATTTAATGAAGTTTTAAAGATAATTATTGTTATTTAAACGATATATCTAAAGAAAAAATCACTTTCAGAGATTTTTTTAAGTTTGTTCATTTTTGTGAAGTTGGCGGCCCAGCGGCCTGGCGGCCTAGCAGCCAAAAAATTTAATGTTGTAAAAATGTTTTTTTAACAATAAAACGGCATTTAATGAAGTTTTAAAGATAATTATTGTTATTTAAACGATATATCTAAAGAAAAAATCACTTTCAGAGATTTTTTTTAAGTTTGTCATTTTTGTGAAGTTGGCGGCCCAGCGGCCTGGCGGCCTAGCAGCCAAAAATTTTAATGTTGTAAAAATGTTTTTTTAACAATAAAACGGCATTTAATGAAGTTTTAAAGATAATTATTGTTATTTAAACGATATATCTAAAGAAAAAATCACTTTCAGAGATTTTTTTAAGTTTGTCATTTTTGTGAAGTTGGCGGCCCAGCGGCCTGGCGGCCTAGCAGCCAAAAATTTTAATGTTGTAAAAATGTTTTTTTAACAATAAAACGGCATTTAAGGAAGTTTTAAAGATAATTATTGTTATTTAAACGATATATCTTAAGAAAAATCACTTTCAGAGAACTTTTTTATTTTGTCATTTTTGTGAAGTTGGCGGCCCAGCGGCCCAGCGGCCTGGCGGCCAAAAATTTTAATGTTGTAGAAATGATTTTTTAACAATAAAACACATACGCGTTATTTCATACTTGTTCGTGTTTTTGATAATATCGATCAGCCGAACAGGACATAAGAATGGCAGACTGGATCGCAGGCTAATATATATGGAGGCTATTCGTTGCCAAAAATCCAGCCTTGTTGATCTGAGTTGAACAGTTTGTTAATGAAAAAAATACAGTTGTATTTCTTTGTATGTAAACTCTAATGTTGCATACTTGGATTGAGTTTGCCGATTTAACATTGTAAACATGCATTTCAACAAAATACATTTTGTTAAACGACAAAACATTAACTGATAGTAGCAATACCAAGTGTTCGAATACTCAAAACAGAAAATACATTCTTAGCTTTACACTGTCGACCATCATGATTCAGATCAGCATAATCCAGCTTTACATGTTTTTCAATAGGAGATAAAATAAGCTCCGCCCATTTTCCCGCCCACTAAATCATCGTAAATAAACGTATTTTCCGCTTATTTTCGGTATTTACCGTCATACCTTTTAGATGTTTAGTTACTAAACATAATTCACTTGCATGATTGCCTACAATCAACATCAGCGGACTTTTAAGGAATATAGGCATATAAGTTTTAAAACGTTGTAATCACCACATTTCCTGGAAAAAGAAACTTTAAAAAAAACCCCAAAAAATACCAGGTAACATACTGTCTGAGGTTAAATATTTTTCAAGGAAGTGAACAAACTATTGATAAGACTATATTCAACGACAAATAAATTTTACTGATGGTATTCCAATTTGCATAGGAATGAGTAACATTTACAGTTAAGTTGCTACCTTACCACTTTCAAATGTTCAAGTCAACATCTGATAAAGATTTTGATACGAGTAATTACTAATACAGACCAAATTCTGGCTGTTGTCTTTCCTAGTAGTACTATTATATTAGTAACCTTAATTCTAGCGTATGACTTGACAAGAAAAAAAAACTTTTAACAATAGTAAAATTATAACCAAAGTTGTATGTACCCTTTCGTACATAACTTTTTTTTATTTTTACCATATATTTTCCATTTTCCCCATTTTGTTTTTCAATAAGTAAAATTTAAATGAGTCCAAATGTATGTATGCTGATTATCAATTTATGTATACCTTGTTTATTTTATCTCTTAGAAAGACATCACTTACAAAACTTAATAAATATTCTGTGTAGTATTTCATGTAAATAAAAGAAGTTCTCTGTTTTTGATCATATAGACAGCAAATCTAGACAGCAAATCTAGGTAACAGCTAATGACAGCATGTATACACATATTTTAGAGGTGCTATTGATTCAGCACAATGCATAAAAAGACCTTAACCTACGCCAGCTTACATATATTTAACAATAAAATGCTAAATCACATCCTTTGACTCAAAATACCTCCCAATGGAGGTAAACAGAGTTGCCAGGATACACTGAATATTTATTTCAACATTAAAAATGGGACAAATTCACAAGTTTTGGTTATACAACGGAATTATCGATTATAGTAAACTTTGCATTGTTTCGTGGTTATACACTTGGTCAAAAATAGGAGTTTTACTATAACCCAAAGAAAGAAGGCACAGGCTTATTGTTCAGTTCTCTTTATTCGTGTTGCCAAAAATGCCTTCCATGTATCGCATTCTAGTATTATTTGCTGAAGGTAAAAAAAAATGATATGCTGAAGAGTATTGTCGTGGCTCACAAAACCCTATTTTTGATATCAATGACTAGTGGTGTGTGTCATTATATATGGGAAACATTTCCTTATGTTATTTCACCAACTTTAGTTTTTGCATATTATTATGCTCATTATCAGTATATACGTTGTTACATTTTTACATTATATCTTAACCAATTTTGCATTAGTTGAATATCCTGTACTAGAATACGTTTTAACAAAATCAGAGGATGTTCAAAGTCAAGATTGATGTAACAGTTTCTATATAATTGGAAATATTTTTGTACCAGCAAGAGTTACCTCTCTTTATATTCTGCTTTCGTGAAATTGGCTCCGCCTATTAATATTCGTCTATTTCCGTGATAATTCCATATATGGAAGTTGCAAAATCGTTTACAAATGTTAATCGCGTTAGAATGTAAAAGGAAAGTGTGGTGTTGTAAACCTGAGTGTGTCAAGTTGATGCAGTTACATTCTCAACGTCATGATGCACAGCATTAAACGTATTGTATACGTTCTATCGTTTACATTTCTACATGTCGCATTTTTGAAGTCATACATTTATAAATACAGTTTGCAATTTATGTAAGTTGCATGTTAACAGCTTTCATTTTATCAAATAGAGGTAATCAAAATGCTTATTACCAGTGCAGTATGTAACTCTCGGATCAACAATTAGATTTTTACTAATCTGTTTAGTAGAACCGAAGTATGCATTGTCAAGTTTCAAAGGCTGGATTTTTGGCAACGAATAGCCTCTATAAATATATGGTGTACAATTTCTGTAACAAATTTGAATTGTCCTTTATGAAGTTTTAAAACATTTTTTCTGGTCCCATCCAATTTATTATCCCCGTTCAATCCATGAGTATAAGTCATCCTTTACTGACTTTACAAAATAACTTTTGCTTACACATTTATTAACAATAACTCATGATTACAGATGGGGCTATGGTCATACACTAAATGATTACCTCCTTGTTATTGGATGAAACTGAAAAGTTGAATGGTTGGGAATCTGATTGCTAGCACAAGTTATTCGGTGAAAAATGTATTGAATTTTTCCATGTTGTCATTTTAACGCTATTTTTTGTTAGTTCAAAACGTTAACTTGTAATTTTTAAACATTGATATGTTTTAACATTTGTATATGTTGTATGTTGCTTGTAAAAGTATGTAGTTGTTTACATTATTATCATGAATCACATGTTTTGTCAATATAACGTTTTGCTATTGCTGTACTTTAACACTTCATTCTTATGGTGTTGTATGTACGGATATTCCAGAATAAATATACAGTACCTTTGCTTTGTAAGGTTTTGCTCCCATTTTCCATCTGCATCGCATAATTGTTATGCCTCAACACCGCATAAATTATGGTAAAAAAATACATTTTGTTACAATGGTGGCCAATATTTGGAATAGAATCTTATTTTATAACGGTCATATTATTCTTTAAAATCTTTTGAAAATAAAAATAAAAACATAACTTGTACACGAAATAAATATCTTTATAACCATATATTAT